>NW_015505220.1:2014642-2017436 GCF_001515645.1 Sinocyclocheilus grahami | reverse complement strand
AAATAGTCACGGTTATTGCGATTAATTGTCTGTTTTAGGGCTTTGCCGATTATGCCGATTGTCACGATTAATTGTCTGTTTTATGGCTTTCATTATATAACTGTGATGTTATCTTTTAATCTTTTTGAGTTATTATTTTGCAGCGTAAGATTATATAGAGTATTCCAAATTCTAAGAATTGGCCAATACCGATCCAAAACCAGTGCTATTTTTTTTTTCCTACACCACTACAGAATATCAATACTGTGTTTGTGGAACTAATGGGCACTCTTTTAAACCCTTTGTTAAATGCAATCCACTAAATACTCACTTCCTCATTACAGAGAAATACTACATTTGAATAAAAATGTATAAGCTATGAAATTAAACTAGCTGACTGTATAATTTAGCAGCAAAAACAATATCTTGAAAAAAATATTTGGTGCACATTATACAATTTTAACATGTTTATTCTGTTAACTATTTGTATTCTTACAAAATACATTCATGAATAGATAGAAATCATGAGAAAAAGAAACCTAGGCTTCTAATAATCTTTCTGTTTGTGATAATTCCTTCCTTCCTTAAACTTAAAGTATTAAAGGAAGATGAGTTTCTGTAAACTTAAATTCTGTCCCTTATATTAAGATATGGAATGGCTTCAGATGATATAGCAGGGATCCAGACTGCCAGCAGTTTTTTCTGCCTGTGCGACAAAATTGTGTGCGGTCGCTCTGGCGCGACCACCACGTTGGTCAACTCATAAGCGCTGCAATTTCTGTTGCATATGAGAAACATCAAACGACAAACGAAACTGAAAGCATAGAGTGCTTAGAGCAGTGTTTCTCAACTGGGGGTACATGTACCCCTAGTGGTCTGTCACGTAATTGCAGGGGGTCCGCTGAATCATTACAAAAATGTTTAAAGGGGTCATACGATGCAATTTCAAGTTTTTCTTTCTCTTTGGAGTGTTACAAGCTGTTTGTGAATAGATAAGATCCCTGAAGTTGCAAATACTAAAGTCTCAAACCCAAAGAGATTTTCTTTATCAGAGTTAAGACTTGTCCACACCCTCTTAAAACGACTCGTTTAAACACGCCCCCACATGTCTACATCACGATGTGGGAAGATTTGCATGACGCCGTCCAAATGTTCACCCAAAGAAAGAAGGCGTAACTTTATTGTTGCTTCCACCGCCGCCGCCATGTTGTGAAGACGCTGTGTGTCAAAGGAGGACACGACTAGAAATCAGTGTATTCCAGAACAGTTCAACCCAAATATTCAGATGTGTGCAGCGCATTTTATGGAGGACTGTTTCCTGATTCTGGGAGAGTAGACTACAATGCCGGTGTTCTGACAAATAATGCTGACTCACAGACTGTAAGTACGTTTTCATATTTAAAGGATTTGCCACTGATGATTCAAACGCGAGTTTTTTGAGCAGTGAATAGTAGCACTTGTTGTTTGTCATTTCTCCGATCACAAATGCAGACATGGTTTTATGTTTACACGGCGTGGCGCGATGAAACGCAACACGTACAAATACAGTATAAGTCATTATAATCCATAATTATGTCCCCACTGGATGAAACAAATGCCTCGTTTATAATGGGTTTTAATGTTTTTGTCTCGTCGCTCCGGACGGGACATGGCATCACAGTATGGTAAGGGGTGTAACATTTCCGTCACACGCTTGGCGGGGCATAGAGGAGAAACAATAATGTACAGTATGTGGAAAATAATGTTTTTTGTACCTTAAACTGCATAAAAACATTTCATTACACCAAATACACAAAATCATGTTCTTTTTAGCAACATCATATGACCCCTTTAAAATCCGAGCATCATTGGTAATGTTATTGTTTTAGTGATTATGCAAACAAAAAGTCATTTTATTTGTTTTGTTGATTTTTAAATATAAAACTCGGTGAAGTGATTTATGTGTCGGTACTTTTTTTAACATCTCCAGCACATTTTAACAATACTGTGATAATACTGATAACCGTGAAAATTTTGGTATGATCGTATATTTACATATATAAGTATAATCGTGATAAGAAATGTTCATACCGTTACATCCCTAATATATGTGTGTGTGTATATATATATATATATATATATATATATATACACATTTTAAATATATGTAAATTGTATATGTGTGTGTGTGTGTGTGTATATATATATACACACACACACACACATATTCAATTTACATATATTTAAAATGTATATCTATTTAGTTTAAATTAGATTTTGAATCCAGTATTTTCTGTATGTCTCCAATTTTTGGGCCCAATGCTAAATATCATGTTTCTGCACAGGTGGCTGAAGGTTTCGCCCAATTTATTTGGGTTTTGCTTAGCAAGAACAAAAATTACAGAAACATTTCAAGAAATCATCCCAGTATAGTTTGGTCACTGTTGATGGCCAATGTGGGGCGCTGTAGGGTTTCATCTTTTTTCAAGTCTTCAGACCAAGTCTGTCTGTTGTTGTTCTTGTTTTTATTCTTGAGTCTGGTGACCCAACACCAGCTAACCTAACCTCCATTTGATTCCTGCTGCTGTTCCCATGGCAATCGGTCGCTTGTGGTTTAAAGGCTTGTTTGAGTGAAATAGTGTATACCGTGCTTGTGTTACAACCCTTTGATAACTTGTCTGTAAGCAAAATGTGAACGGAATACACAGATGTCAGCATGTGTTTGGGGGACTCTTTGACCTCCACGTTGCTTTGTATAATTGTGTGTCGATCAGGAATTGTTTAATTTTCCTAAACAGGCTTTTGTGGAAGTGCATAGAAAAGGAATAATTCACCC
>NW_015505220.1:1933798-2014563 GCF_001515645.1 Sinocyclocheilus grahami | reverse complement strand
TGTGGAAGTTCAAAAAAAAGGAAAAATTCCCCCCCCCCCCCTGAAAATTACTGACAATTTTGACTACAAGGCCATCCAAGACGTAAATGTGTTTGTTTCTTCATCAGAAAAGATTTAGAGAAATTAAGCATTACATAACTTGCTCACCAATGGATCATCTGCAGTGAATGGGTGCCGTCAGAGTGAGAGTCCAAACAGCTGATAAAAACATCACAAAAGTTAAAATATTTTAATTATGAGTTTGTTTCTCACAAGCATGCAGCTTTTTGCTTAGATGTTGATTTGTGGTCATGTGGATTACTTGTTGATTATTGATACTCATTCTGACGGCACCCATTCACTGCAGAGGATCCATTGGTGAGCAAGTTATGTAATGCTACATTTCTCCAAATCTGTTCTGACAAAGAATCCAACTCATCTACATACATCTTGGATGGCCTGAGGATGAGAGCTTTTAATTTTTCAGCAAAATGTTCCATTAAACATTTAGAAATTACAACAGAAATCGTAAATATATAGGAAATGGTAAGTGTGTGTGCAGGTTTGAGCATGCATTTGTGTGTGTACAGGTGTTTGCGTATGTGCAACTAGCTGTCTAAACCGTTTAGATGTCTGATAATTTCAATAGATTAGATCCCTGAAGCTGTTTTTATAATCCTCGTTTTATCCCCCGACATGTCACCATTACTTTTCTCTGTTGTATAAATATGGCTAATAATCTGCCATCTCCCAGGGAAACGACTAGGATGTGTTGATCTCCGTGGAAACCACTGGGGACTGAACCACTGTTATTTTCCAGGCACATAGTCTTTGAACAACAGTATCTATGTGACTAGAGATTGACTGCCATTTAATATTTTGAGTTGATATTAATGTGAATTTATTTTGTAGAAATTTAATTTGCCTGACCTGTAAGAGATTGTTTGGAATTCTATTTGGTGATGTAGCAATAATAATTCACTTCACTTTTAATAAAGAGGGTTTGTTTTGCCTGCTAACGCTAATAAATCATACATAGAATGTTACTAGCAGTATTGATTTTGAGTTTATAGATTTAATGTTGAGAGTACTTTATTCTTTGACCTTCATAATATCAATACATTTAAACGTTCTCCCTTAACCCTCAAACGGTTCTCATTTCCTGTTCACACTTATGGGCCCGTATTCATGAAAAATTGTAGTGCTAAGAGTTGCTCCTAGAAACAAAATTCTAAGAAAATCCTCTTAAAATTAAAGAAAAGATCATAGTAAAGAAAAAAGTATTTCAGAAAGCATCTTAACCCTTAAAAGAGTTCTTAAGGTTCAAAATTCTTAGGAGTACGGACGAGGACTTTTAAGAGGCTTAAGAGTTTCTTTAGCAGTGGAGAAAATTGACGAAACATGAAGAGGGAGAAGAAATGTGTTGCACAATGCATGACAGTGAGTGAATAAGACGCTATTAGATCGTGCATGGATTATGTTTGTGACCGATCTTAATAGAGACACGCTAACATCGCCGACACTGCGAAGAAATGCCATAGTGCCAGAAATGGAAGTAAATCACTACATTAACTACATTAACATATTTGGCAACTGGAAAAATGCAACTATGCAGCAGTGATGATTTGGATCTGTCACAACCTTCTATAAACAAAGTGATAACACAAACAATTACAGCACTTTCAGAACCTTATTGTGTCACTGTTCATTTTCTACAAAATACATTAAGTATGACAGCATGGTAAATAAAAAATATATATACATATATAATATGTGTGTATTTCCTTCTTAGACAACCAACCAATCACAGTCTTCAAAAGACTGTGTCATAGCTATCAACGGGATCAGCCCCACCTCCTCACTAAGATAAGTGTTTGTCTTTTCCTCGCTCAGAGTTGCTCTCATATTGGTCCTGAACCGCTTTTACCAGTACCAGTGTGAGAGGGTGTGTGCATGTGTATGTACATGAGTGAGTATGCTCGTTCCTCATTGTATTTCTGCTCTAGTATCAGGCCACTCATATTTCATAAGAAATTATTTTAACCCAAAAAGCAAATTATGCTCCCTTCGGACTGGTTGTCTTTAAAATGCAAATCTTGTGTAATCCCAGGCTATCTGTAATCAGAAGCACATTTAAAACTAGAACATAATTTAATTTCATTCACATGCTTTTCATAAAATCCTTTAACCAATTTATTGGTAATGCACTTATAAACCTGCGATCCGCCGTAAAGCAAGACGACGACGCCTCACGCACAGGCTGAAGAAGAAGAAGAAGACGCGAAGGCGCTCAGGACAGTTCAGACATTGCGGTGAAAATCAGAGGTAAAAAACGATATAAATACTGTTCAGTTTCTTGCACAGACCGATCGTTTTGTGTCTTTACACATCAATGTATCATCACGAGCCGCAGGGTTTAATTTGGTTTTGTTTGTGTATGTTTTATGACTCTTCCCATCCACTGACATGATAGGACTGACAGACTGCAACGGTTTGATTTAAAAATCTCCGTTTGTGTTCTACTGAAATAACAAAGTCACCTACATCTTGGATGCCCTGTGGGGTAAGCAGATAAACATACAATTTTCATTTTTGGGTGAACTATCCCTTTAACTGCATTTCAATCATTACAACTCTCGGAACATTTTAGCATGGTGATGGATATGACAATGTTAATGTATTTGGTCTTTGGCGGAACAGATCTGCTATGCATCTAGAGTTTCATGACTGAACTATATATTAAATAAATGTGATAGTGATCATTATATATAAAAATTTATTGTAAAAAAAACCTCCATGAAAATGTAATTTTAGACATAAAATTAGGCATAAAAGTGTATATCAATAAAAGTGCATATTGATACTTTAGACATAAGGAGTGTTTTGATTCATATTAATAGTCAAAATCTCACTTTGTCAGCTTTAGATGAGTACTGGAGTTAGGACTGACAGACTGCAACGGTTTGATTTAAAAATCTCCGTTTGTGTTCTACTGAAATAACAAAGTCACCTACATCTTGGATGCCCTGTGGGGTAAGCAGATAAACATACAATTTTCATTTTTGGGTGAACTATCCCTTTAACTGCATTTCAATCATTACAACTCTCGGAACATTTTAGCATGGTGATGGATATGACAATGTTAATGTATTTGGTCTTTGGCGGAACAGATCTGCTATGCATCTAGAGTTTCATGACTGAACTATATATTAAATAAATGTGATAGTGATCATTATATATAAAAATTTATTGTAAAAAAACCTCCATGAAAATGTAATTTTAGACATAAAATTAGACATAAAAGTGTATATCAATAAAAGTGCATATTGATACTTTAGACATAAGGAGTGTTTTGATTCATATTAATAGTCAAAATCTCACTTTGTCAGCTTTAGATGAGTACTGGAGCACTGCTTTCTCAATTATACATTTAAAAAATGGGAAAGACAGAGTATTATAGTATAATGTGTCTTACATTTGTGAGGAAAGTGATGCATGAAATTAAGACTTGAGAAAGTTCTTCATTTGGAACACCACCGAAGTTATAAGTGTCACTGAGCACCTTAAAATATGCTAGTACAGTTTGCTAGCACTTGTCTGAAACAAGACCAAAAATAACAGCAGAAATGAGATGCACGCCTGCAACTATAGCACTTTTGGAAGCATGACAAACTGACACACATATTAGATGGGGTGAGCTAAAAATGATATGTCTTGTCGTTCTTGTTTCATTGTCAATAGGGATAAAATTAACTAAATAGTAAAATGTGTTATTGTTCTTAAGAATATGTGGAACTGATGTTATGCCTCTGAGATACAACACCTTAATTATATGTTAAAGGTGGAGGTGTGGGGTTGAAGATGCTTAACTTTTTTTTTTTTAAACAGGTAGTGTAGTTTAACAATAATGTAACTTTTTGTGTAACTTTTGCAATAACATAAAAATAACACTTGCACTTTTTCGTAATTGGCCAGAATTTCAATAGCAATGCATCCTTAAAAAAATTTAAATATTTGAATAAAATATAGTGTGAATACAAAATGAAAATATTTGATTAAAATATAGTGTGAATACAAAATGAAAATATTTGATTAATATATAGTGTGAATACAAAATAGCAATGTACATTTCACACAAGTGAAAATGCAAAGTTTCAAGTTCTATTATTTAGATGGGTTCAGCTGTTTAATGTTTGGCTAGAAATGCTGAAACAGTTGTCTTAACAGAGTTGTATATGCCATCCATACAAAATTAGTTAGTATAATTTGTTTAAAGGTCACCCACATTAACTTACTCTTGTTCCATATGGAGCTAAAATATGGTGAGTGTCTTCATAATGGCCTCCATTTAAGTAGATCAAAGCTGGAAGAAGTGTGATATTCCGACGTGTTATTCTTGAATGTGTTACTCCATAAATAATGGGTGGAGAATCTCAATGACACATTTTCAACACGTTCTTGACAAGTATTCTGCAAGTTAAACACTTATTAATGTCTAAAATGAGACTTCTAAAATTAAACTTACATCTTGAAATAAGAACAAAACAGACCTTTGAAGGATGGCTGCTACTGTAGAACAACATCAGTGTTGCAGAGCAACTAACTAAAATTTCTGATCTTTTCTGTCTAAGCTCTTATGATTTCAAAACAACTTTTCCAATTACAAACTACTCTTTCCTGAGCACTTTTGCTCACATTGTATTGTGCATAGCTGTATAGTCGAGCTAGCTGAAGTAATAATCCAGTATTCTTTCCTAAAATGCTCTCTCTATTTTTGTGGCACTTGGAAGTGAACATCTTTTCTTTTTTTCTTTTTTTTATTTGTGAATTTGTTCATTCGGATGGTTCATGTAAATTCACTCTGTAGAAACTTACTCAAGTACCTGTGCAGAAGTTTCTATGTTGCATTTTTACATAGTAAAATATTCCAGTCCTCCTGTTTGTCACTGCTTCACACAATTACAGGGCAGAGACTAAGTGCAAATGGCGATAAACGCTGTTTGCGTAGTCTAAATGGCATCAATCGCTATTTGCACAAAGTGAAAATAGCATAATTGTATTTGCACTAGCACTAAGCTGAAACAGTGTTTTATGCTATTTATACTAGTGGCGGATACTCTTTGCACCTCAGAAAACGGAATGCAATAACAACATATTCATTGTAATAGTTATATTTATTAAAGTCATAAATAGATTCTGCTTTTTGGGACCATACTTATCCCTATTTAGAAATCCCACTCCTACATTCCCCTAACCATATTGAAACTGATCAGTAAAAGTCCAGGAATGGAGCCACAGTTTTGAGCATATGTTTGAACAGTATATATGGCTATTTTTACAAACACACTGTTGACAGAGCCATCGTGTTTTGTTTGTAGGCTGCTTCGCAGAACGCACTCTTGAAGTGTTGACATGTCCTTTTATTGTATTATTATTTTATTTTTTATTTTTTTAGGAAGGTCTGGCAACACTGAGTCAAGACATAGCTTATACGAAATAGATCTAGACTACACTTAATTACTCTCAACTAGAAAGAAACACACATGGTTGTGTGTGATTGTAAATATAACTCTCTCTCTCTGTGTGTGTGCATATTAGGGGTCTAACGATACACGTATTCGGTAACCTTTCGGTAGGAGGCTTTCAGTTTGGTACGGATACGATTTGTTGGACTAATCCTATTACATTTGGAAAATAAAAGAGCTTAAAGTGTGTGAAATATAATGTTCTCTGTGCCATTGTGCTCAGCAAGGCAGCCCAAACGACGTAACAGGTTATGTCTGCCCTCCCACCCCCAAAGAAAAACACACTCCAGTAGAGTTGTGACGGTGAGGTAGTTAGTTAGAGTTTTCCCTCTTTTCCTCACTTTTATTCGCTTTTAAATAGCTTGTAAATGCCTGTGCGCATTTTACTTTCACTTTCAAATTAGCAGCAATTCGACGTCAATTGATTGAATTGACAGCAACACAGTACGACAAACTCACTTATATTAAACATAGAATGTTTAATTTATTAACAAAACAAATACAAATACACCATGCTATAGGTCTAATATAAAATAAGAAATAACCTCCAAAGTTTAAATATTAAACACTGAAAATAAGCAAACAAATAAGAAACAAATGTTAAAAAAGGTTCCAAAATCATCTTAGATAAATGGCAAAAGTCAAAAGGCCTTCCAAAGTCTAAACTATTTTTAAAGCATGGCGCTTTTGTATTTCGTTTCGAAACTAAATCTTCCGCCGACCTCTTGTCTTTCTCACCTCACTCAGCTCGACTCTCCTGATAAATGAAATCTGACTCCTGCCGCTGATCTGAGATGAGACTTTTGATAGGCACACTGCATTGTTCAAAATAAAAAAAGAATACTTTATGATGTTAGTTTTAATAAATAAAAAAAATTGTAAAAATCAAGGACATTTCTCTAGCATTTCGTTCTTTTTGCAGTATTGTAAGCGTACCGAACCGTGACACCACTGTATCGAATGAAACGTGAATTTTGTGAACAGTTACACACTTAATATATATATATATATATATATATATATATATATATATATATAAGGGATGTTCATTTTAAACCGGTTTACCGACCATAATAATTTTGACAGATTAATACAATCAGTTAAACAGTTAAAAAAGTAATTTAATTATTGATTTTTTTCAGTAATTTATCAAAATATTTAAAAAGGTTTGCTGCATGGTTAAAATAGTTACACTCTTAATATATATATATATATATATATATATATATATATATATAAGGGATGTTCATTTTAAACCGGTTTACCGACCATAATAATTTTGACAGATTAATACAATCAGTTAAACAGTTAAAAAAGTAATTTAATTATTGATTTTTTTCAGTAATTTATCAAAATATTTAAAAAGGTTTGCTGCATGGTTAAAATACGCTAAAAAAAAATTTAGAGGGGAAAAAAACATAAGTCGCGTATAAGTTGCATTTTTAATTTCATTCAGAAATAGGCCTAATGCCAACGCGAAATGTTTACAACATTATAATAAACACTGTAAACACAGCTAGGCTATTTTAGTTCCCCTCACTCCACAACAAATCCTTTCAATTAACAGTATCTAGAAAATAACAATAATTAAAAATATAAGAAGCTATAGCAATATCAACGACAAGCCAAAACAAATTAATTTAGGCTAAAACGAAACTGAAACCAACGTTGGGTCTCTCATTCCACACAAAATCAAATGTTTCCGTTTTCGCGATGCATTTGAATGGCAAATTATTATTTATTATATAGGCCTAGGCTACTTCACTCGCATTCCAATATCCACGTAAAACAAAATGTTTTGCATAACATAATGGCGGTACTGTGATAACACTTAAAGGCACAATATGTAAGTTTTTTTTATTAAAATATCCAAAAACCACTAGAACAGTGTTATATATATATATAGTTGCTGACTTGTGTACTTACATTATCCCAAATGTTTCGAAGAATGTTTAAATCCAGAGAAATAAGCAATTTTAACTAGTGACATCAAAACTAAAAGCCAAACCGATAAAACCAGTAACAAAACCAGCAGAGCGACTGGAAACACCGTATAAACACAAGTTGAATGTGGCGACGACAGCATGATTCCCGCCACTGACACGCATGCACATATGAAGCTCAGGAGGTCACGCGTGTCCGTCAGGGTTAGTACTGATTGTCTGAGGCAGTGATGTTTGATAAGCAGCGTCTTTCATTGTGTCGCCTGCCAATGACGTCATAGTTGCTGACTTGTGTACTTACATTATCCCAAATGTTTCGAAGAATGTTTAAATCCAGAGAAATAAGCAATTTTAACTAGTGACATCAAAACTAAAAGCCAAACCGATAAAACCAGTAACAAAACCAGCAGAGCGACTGGAAACACCGTATAAACACAAGTTGAATGTGGCGACGACAGCATGATTCCCGCCACTGACACGCATGCACATATGAAGCTCAGGAGGTCACGCGTGTCCGTCAGGGTTAGTACTGATTGTCTGAGGCAGTGATGTTTGATAAGCAGCGTCTTTCATTGTGTCGCCTGCCAATGACGTCATAACCCCTCGATTTCCGGTTTTGTTTTGTAAAAAACATGGAAACACCTAAGACGCTTTAATATGTTGTGCGTTTTAATAGATCGGTGACAACCGCACAGAGTAGCATTGTAACATAACTTTTAAATGTATCTAGTATGATAAAACAGCGCTGTTTTTTTCCCCACATGCGCACGACCGGAAGGAGCGGAAGCGGTCGACTGTGGCGTAATAAAAGCTCAGCTGCTTTCGAGCAGTGTGTCACGCTCTTTCAGCGCCTCGTTTCGCTTCGACGGCTTTCAGCCTCACCCTGCTTCATACTACGACGTTAATAAATCATTAGCTCATCCATGAACATGATTTCTGCCCGAGTCCCGTCGGATTGCATCGGCTGTGAGGATGAAGACTACAACTCCCATGATTCCACACTCAGTCACAGCGTCATCAAACTACGCCTTTGCTTCTTTGTTTATTTTGAATGCGTGCCCTCCAGAGGCGAAAATTACATATTGTGCCTTTAACGGCACAGATTTTAATACATATTTTTTTACTAGGCTACATTTTTTTTTTTACTTTCATTGTGTCGCCTGCCAATGACGTCATAACCCCTCGATTTCCGGTTTTGTTTTGTAAAAAACATGGAAACACCTAAGACGCTTTAATATGTTGTGCGTTTTAATAGATCGGTGACAACCGCACAGAGTAGCATTGTAACATAACTTTTAAATGTATCTAGTATGATAAAACAGCGCTGTTTTTTTCCCCACATGCGCACGACCGGAAGGAGCGGAAGCGGTCGACTGTGGCGTAATAAAAGCTCAGCTGCTTTCGAGCAGTGTGTCACGCTCTTTCAGCGCCTCGTTTCGCTTCGACGGCTTTCAGCCTCACCCTGCTTCATACTACGACGTTAATAAATCATTAGCTCATCCATGAACATGATTTCTGCCCGAGTCCCGTCGGATTGCATCGGCTGTGAGGATGAAGACTACAACTCCCATGATTCCACACTCAGTCACAGCGTCATCAAACTACGCCTTTGCTTCTTTGTTTATTTTGAATGCGTGCCCTCCAGAGGCGAAAATTACATATTGTGCCTTTAACGGCACAGATTTTAATACATATTTTTTTACTAGGCTACATTTTTTTTTTTACTTTATAGTTTTTTTTCCATATGTTTGACTGACTGTATTTTATAGTTCTTAGAAAGAAAATCGGTATCGGCAGGGCACACTAACAAAAAAAATAGGAATCGGCTAAGAAAATTGCAATCAGTGCATCTCTAGATTTTACTACATATTTAAACTGAGCAGTGTGTTTTTTCCCATATGTTTGACTGACTGTATTTTATTATGATAATGAAGAGGCTGCATTGTCAAAGTAGCAATGCTTATCTGTGTGCGCGCATGCGGCGCCGGCACAATCACTTGAATTTTTTTCCTTAACAGTGGAAGAAAACTACTCCTTTTAGTCATAAAGATAATCATAATTGTAAAATATTTGCCATTATTTGTGTACATTCACAATAAAAACAAATCTTTGTGCTTTTGTAAAATAAGCCTAACGAAAAATAGGATGCAGCTTTCTGCAGTCTGTTTCCTTTCGCGCAGAACAAACATGAACCGAAGCGTTGCAGGCTACTTGTTGCACATTTTTTCTTTCATTTTCTTAATTTAAGTAAAAATATGTTTCTGGTATACGCCTATTTATTCCTTTACTGTATGTATATATATATATATATAGCTATATAGCCTAGCTTTATTATGTTTTTCTCCACTCGCAGAAGCGCTGCACGTGCGTGATGTGATATGATCACCATGTGAATCCTCATGTTTTGTTGTTTGCTGCTTTTTGCGCATGTAAAATTAATCCCCGGGAAACAAATGTTATTATTTTTCTTTCTAATTTAATTAAATTCTAATTTAAAATATTGTCGGTTAACGGTTAACAATCGGTTAACGAGCGTCGGTTGTCGGTTAGGAAAAATAACCGAAATAAACATCCCTATGTTTATTAGTTGCATTATGACAGTTTGATTACATTTTCATAAGCTTCTCCAACACTTATATTCAGAGCTTACTGAAGGAAAGAAAAACCTGTGGGAAAACAAGCAAGAGAGTGAAGTGAGTGAGAGATGTAGATGCAGGTGAGCAGCTTAAGTGATTGAGATGGGAATAATTCAGATGAGATGGGTGCAGGGAGAAAATTCTGGAAATGTCTAAATTGCAGGAACCAAATCACAGCTCCTAAAAATATGAAAAAAAAGACTCATGCAAAAACATATATTCAGTTTGAACTATACAGTTTACGGTAATGCATGTTCTTCACTGTTGACAAATGTAAGTGTCTTCCAAGAACACAAATGCAAATCCATCAATCTGCAATAAAATGTTGTCATTACGACTAAATGGAAAGTAGTGCTTTAGCATATCTTCGACAATAAATGGAAAGTATTTTGTGTATTTTCTTGCAACAAAAATATTGGGAATGCATCTTTTAAGGAACCAGAGTTGATAAGAGCAACCAGAATCCTTAAAATGCCTAGTCATGTGATTCTTCATGACTCTGACTGTGTGACCTTTCGGTTCCTGTGATTGCTTGCAGGTGTATTTGCCATTATCATTCTAATCTATTTTTGCCATTTTTTGTCCCCATCACCTCTTCCCTCTCTCTGTTTTTTTTCACATCCTTCATCCTCTCGTGCCCTCTTTCTCTCTTCTTCCCTCACTGAGGATTATCTTATTGAGTTTCCCAGAATGCCGAGGGAGGTTGAAAGCTGTAGGTGGGATGAGACATTTAGTGGTTGGCTGCCTGTTGTTAGCACTCTGGTGTACGCTGCTCCATCTTCGCAGTCTCCTTCTTACTTTGACCTTTGGCACTGAAAGGAAAACAGGAGCTCTGGAGTGCAGATGCCAGGGAGTCTTTAATAGACCTTCGTCACCACAGAAAGTCAATTCTGTCTTTTGTCCTTGGCATAGCAGGATGGAGGCGAATGTGCATGCAAAAACACAATGTTTACTTTAAGGTCCTTTTAATGTTTTATTTTTAGCTCACACTTTGTGATTTATTAGCATGTATTTTTGTTAAGTTAAAAATATACTGCATGCGTTTCTCTAAAATGTTGTAAGCTAAAATATATACATGATAATAATAGAAAAATACATAAAAAAATTTTTTTATTTGAAATAGACTTTTGTAAGTCTTTACTGCCATTTTTGAACAATTAAATATGTCCTTGCAATTTATCAAAAAATAAATGCATATGCACTTTTCAGTTTTACAACAAAAATAAATAAATAAATAAATAAACAGAACAAAACCTATTTCTAAAGGTACATTGTTTTTTTATTAGATTTTTTTGTAGACCCTCTAGCACGCCTTTGTGTGTCCCCAGTTTAAAAACACTATATAATACACTTTCATTTTATTTGTTTCATGAACACATAATCACGCACATCTTATTTGTCCATCCATCCGTCCGTCCATCCATCCATCCATCCATCCATCCATCCATCTATCCGTCCATCCATAATTGGTTGACAAGGGTAGTGCTGTTGTTCAGCTTATCTAGCTTTTTCCTTCCTTTCTTTCTTCCCTTGGTTTTGTAGCTATGGCAGCCCAGTATTCATTTTGACAGTGCCATAAGTGTGCGTGTATGAGCTGGTATTAAGATGCAGTGCTCGTGGTGAAGAAAATGGTTTGCTTCTATGGAGAGTGGCAGCATTCATTTGTGGTGATGACAGCATGACATTGTGGACAGGGGCATGTTAAAATGTCACAGCCTGCAGAGTTGAAGGGAATGAGGGTGAACCTCAAAGAGTGCAACACTCTTCAGTTTTACTACAGGAATCTGTCGGCACCCGCTGCGGCGCAGTTAATCAGACTTGTGCGCTTTTCCCATCATGTCACCGGTGTGAATATGTTCCCTTCCCACACCAAAGCGTGTTGTTTCTTTATCTTCTGCCGCTTTAACGCCTTCACGCTGCTTGATAGTGAT
The DNA here is from genome assembly GCF_001515645.1 of Sinocyclocheilus grahami. Classification (NCBI taxonomy): domain Eukaryota; kingdom Metazoa; phylum Chordata; class Actinopteri; order Cypriniformes; family Cyprinidae; genus Sinocyclocheilus; species Sinocyclocheilus grahami. Next base: position 2,002,549 of record NW_015505220.1, on the reverse strand, counting down.
CTGATCACACATGCTTTGATCACGACGTTGGCTTTCAGACCGCAGACATGGGCCAGAGCTCTCCGAGAGGTAATCCGAAGTGCTCTGCTGTCAGACACGTTGCTAACTCATGCAAGGAAGCCTCTTCCAGCGGGGTTCATTCTGCCAAAGCTTTCAAATTGGCGTAAGAGTCTTGTGGCACTTTTTATCTGAACTTCAGTAACTGCTCAGCTCCTCTTGGTGTATCTGTTCAAAACAGGGCTTGGCTGTGCTATTTGCCCTTTAACTAATCAATACCTCATGCATTATTTTACTCTCTCAAAAATTGGGGCAAAAAAGATTAGTATTAAAGGACTCTCGTTTCACAAAGGCATCTTCTTACGTGCCTACATGAGGCTTTGGCTGACATAGGAATAACTGGCCAGTAATGGATGGGATTTTGATTTTGTTTCCAGTAACTCAAAGCTTTTAAATATGTTCACAAAAAAATTAATCTTCACTGGGACCCAGTAGGTGGAGTCCAAGGGTTCAATGGCTATTCAAAAAAAGATTTTTAAAATGTTAAAATCGTTACTGTTGTGTTTGAATGTGAATTGAATGTGAGTTGAATGTGTCCTTGCTTATTAAAAGTTTTTTATTTTTTTTAATTTCTTTATTAGTAGCAAATTGGTAGTTTATTGGTAATAAATACAAATAAATGCATACTTTGTCTCTATGTCTTAAGATACATTTATTCATTTTATTTTAGAATTCAAGAATTGGCTTAGTAGCATGACCACCTGCTGGTAAATGTTGTAACTACACCAAAAAAATAAATAAATAAATAAATAAAAATTGTTCTCCATTGATAAATATTTTAAAAAAAAGTATTTACTGTTACTTACTACTGTTTTAATGCACCCTTGCTAAATAAAATGTTATATAAAAAATAAGCAATTTTTTGGAGCTAATTTTTAGTCAATCCTGCAAGACAGACTTTTCAGGATAGGAGATGGAATAAAAATGAACTCCTAAAACTTACTGCCAGATTCAAACATTGGTACAAGAGGATATGACAGATGTGACTTATCTGTCCCTAAAGCCTATAAAAACATTAGTCTTAATGTATTTTACAATACGTGTGTTATTCTTATTAAGTGAGGGTCTTTTTCTTTTAGGATTTTTTACCCAAGCAAAGTCTCTGAGAAACTGACACCTTGTAATTCTGGAGACTCCAGGAAGGTTGCAGTTCTGGAAAATGGTGGCGCTGGAGACTAAATGTTTCCTGATGGTTTTACACCTAATTCTTCACATTAATTCTTTATACTTTTGCAGTTAACATGTGTCTTTTCTTCTCCAGCTGTCTTTTCTGACTTCGCTGACCCAGTGAGCATTTTGATGTCCAGTGGTCATGTCTTAACTTTGCAATTTCTGTATTGCATTAGTTTAGAATATTTATCATGGGGATTTAATAATTTTTGACATCTCAGTCTGAGTTAAACCTCTTTGTTGGCTTATTTTATCAGTAAAATAAAACATGCCTAATAATTCTGCACACCTGAATATAAGGAGTTTTTCACGTTCAGCGTCCACGGACAATTTTATATCACTTACAAATGATTAAATACAAAATGAATAGTAGTTATTAAGATTGATGTGGTTTGGAATTGGTAAAATGTGCTTGGAAAAAAAATCAGAAGCCTAATTAAATTAATAATGATTTTCAAAATAGTTATTTTAATTGTGTATGATCAGTCATTTCTATACAGTCATAAAATTGGATAATTTTTCCTGCCTCATTTGCTTTCACTTTTCATTATTGTCCAGAAGTGAATTGGAAATTGAGACAGATTTGTTCAGTGATTCCTTCAAAAACAAACAAAAGACCATTTTCTGATAGTGTGTCTAACTTAACTACCAAATATTAAAAGCATTTCTACCAGGCTGAGGGTATCTGACCATTTCTACGAAGATTCCATTGACCTTGATTTTGTTCTTGTACCTGATTTGTCACAGGGTAGAATGAAATTAAGGATTAGTACGAGCACACATCCTGCAAACTTGAGGCCGACGGTATTGTCAGTCGGCTCGTGTTTCCCGTATTTGTGCTCGAATGAATAGGTGATTATGAATGAAGTGCTGAAAGCAACAGAGGAGAAACCGAAGAGAAAAAGGTGACTCCAGAGACTGAGGCTGGCCAGGGCAGATATGAAGATCAGGCAGCTGAGCCGTGACCAAAACCCACATACACATGTACGCACACACACACACACACACACACACACACACCCACACACTCGCCGCTACCCTCGATGGTCTGCCTCCTCCCCTCTCTCCACTTTTTCTGGCATTGCACCCGTAACCCAAATTCATCCTCCACACACAGTTTCTGAAGGTTAAAGAACAGTAGGTACAGACTGCTTTCTTAATAAAACAACGTTATTCAACTTATACTGTGTGTAATAAATTATGACATGAGTAAATGACAGAATTTTCGTTTTTTTAATTTGATTTTCCATATCCCCTGAAGCCATATGATAGATATGATTGGCAAAATCAATGTCATAGTTCTCGTTCGGAGCACTACTCTACAAATTTGGTGCTTCGTGTTCGGTTATGAAACACAAGGTGCCGGTCTTAGATTTGAAAATGTGTGAATGCTTATCTTAATAATCTTATGATAATAAGGCAGCATTTATTTAATCAAAAATTCAGTAAAAACAGTCATATTTTGAAATACTATTTACATTTTTCTATTTTAATATATTTTAAAGTAGAAATGTATTCCTGTGATGTAAAGCTGAATTTTCAGCATCATTACGCCAGTCTTCAGTGTCACATGATCCTTCAGAAATCATTCTAATATGCTGGTTGTTCGAAAAACACATTATTTTTTCACATATTTTACATTATTACAACACCTCTCTCCCTAGTCTGGCATGAACGGCTCAAATAGTTCCTGTATCAAATGAAGGCCCACCTTCTGAAATACGAAATGTGCTGTGATTGGTTAGCTGGGCCAGTGTGTGCTGTGATTGGTTTGCTGGGCCAGTGTGTGCTGTGATTGGCAGCACTCATCACCTGGTCGGGAAATGTCATGCCCCTTACCATAGCCGCCTGCGAGCTTCAGTGTAAATATTGCGTCAAAATCAAATCAATTTGAGCGCGATTTAAACCCGGATGATTGTGACCACTCTAAGTTTGTCTGCCTTGGGAAAGCTAGCGTGTCTCCAACATAGTGATAATAACACGTGTTGCCTTCTCTAGTGCAGCTCAACCAGGTCTCGTCCCATTTGTCGGTATTTGTGATATCACAAATCCCGGAAAATATGTGTTGTAGTCCAAACGAGTCGTTCGTTATAGTTTTTGAAAAATGATTTATGTTAAATAAAATATCTCCTTTTGAAGTGGACTTTGAGCTTTGTAACTTTACAGATCTTTTTTATGCTCAAACAGCAACATTACAGACTGACTAAAGTTGAAAAAGTGAAAAAGCATATGACCCCTTTAATATTTTTTTTCCCTTTATTTTCAGGACACTGTGATGAATATGAAAGAAAAAAAAAACTTTCCCCAAACTTTTGAATGGTGGCATATATTGGGCCCAAATCCCAGATTTAGAGAGCAGGAACATGTTGCGAAGAGTTTGAAGTTGCAAGGTAAGAAAATATCAGATGTCAGTATGAGAGAGGAAGATGAAAGGGACAGTTGGAACTCACCTCAAAAATGAGCTGGGACTTCACTGATGTTATGCATTCATATCATCACGGTCAGTTAGATGTAATATATGATCATAAGCTCTCTAACTCAGCATGCAGGTGATATTCTGTGTGATCTGATCATCAAAAAAAGTCAGAGCAGTGCCCATCTTAGTTTGTTATTTACTCTCAAATAACAAACCGTAGTGTGTTTGACAGGAAGATTTTTCATTTTTTGCTTATAGGAGACAACATTGCCTGCAGGGCAATTTAGCTATACTAATGAGTGTTTTTTTTCTTGGTTAAATAAAGATGTGATGAAAAATAGCCATCTAAGTGTAAACTGAAGTATTGTTGAGTAGAAAATAAAATCATTACTGGTGCTTGGTTCATTAAGTTGTATAAAAGCAGATGAAGTTTTAAAATAACTTAATAAAACTGCTAATATTTTTTAAGATAAGTCATAATTGAGTTCAGGTTAGAAGGTTTTCTGATGGCACACAGTCTGTTCACTGACCATGTGATGCATATCACACACACAACTTTTTACCAAAGGTAATTGGTAAACAAATATTGGATATACTCTGTGATTATATTACACTGAACTAAATATTTTAACATGCAGTTTAAAAAAAATCAATAACGGTCGTGAAGGTGTAGATGGAAGCCAGTTAAGTTTTTATTTTTTCCAATATAGAGACTTATATATAATCTATGTGGTGTTCTGTCTACATAAGAATTGATACAAAGATTGGCAAAAATAAATGAATACGAGACAGTTGTATGAAATAACTGCATGTTAAACAAAGGGTGAAAACTGAACATGGAGTAGGAAACAGACTGTCTTTGACTTCCATTAGGTGTAGTCCTCAATCATTCCATCTTTCACTCAAACTGTGTGATTGCAGCCAATTCAAGCAATCAACAGAAGAGGAAAGTAACCCTGACTGTATGTCACCAGTGCTGTTCCCTTTGTGTTAGTAAAGTAGTAAACCTTTTTTTTTCTAGAACAAATGTGTAGGAAACACCTTCTGAAATACGAAATGTGCTGTGATTGGTTAGCTGGGCCAGTGTGTGCTGTGATTGGTTTGCTGGGCCAGTGTGTGCTGTGATTGGCAGCACTCATCACCTGGTCGGGAAATGTCATGCCCCTTACCATAGCCGCCTGCGAGCTTCAGTGTAAATATTGCGTCAAAATCAAATCAATTTGAGCGCGATTTAAACCCGGATGATTGTAACCACTCTAAGTTTGTCTGCCTTGGGAAAGCTAGCGTGTCTCCAACATAGTGATAATAACACGTGTTGCCTTCTCTAGTGCAGCTCAACCAGGTCTCGTCCCATTTGTCGGTATTTGTGATATCACAAATCCCGGAAAATATGTGTTGTAGTCCAAACGAGTCGTTCGTTATAGTTTTTGAAAAATGATTTATGTTAAATAAAATATCTCCTTTTGAAGTGGACTTTGAGCTTTGTAACTTTACAGATCTTTTTTATGCTCAAACAGCAACATTACAGACTGACTAAAGTTGAAAAAGTGAAAAAGCATATGACCCCTTTAATATTTTTTTTCCCTTTATTTTCAGGACACTGTGATGAATATGAAAGAAAAAAAAACTTTCCCCAAACTTTTGAATGGTGGCATATATTGGGCCCAAATCCCAGATTTAGAGAGCAGGAACATGTTGCGAAGAGTTTGAAGTTGCAAGGTAAGAAAATATCAGATGTCAGTATGAGAGAGGAAGATGAAAGGGACAGTTGGAACTCACCTCAAAAATGAGCTGGGACTTCACTGATGTTATGCATTCATATCATCACGGTCAGTTAGATGTAATATATGATCATAAGCTCTCTAACTCAGCATGCAGGTGATATTCTGTGTGATCTGATCATCAAAAAAATTCAGAGCAGTGCCCATCTTAGTTTGTTATTTACTCTCAAATAACAAACCGTAGTGTGTTTGACAGGAAGATTTTTCATTTTTTGCTTATAGGAGACAACATTGCCTGCAGGGCAATTTAGCTATACTAATGAGTGTTTTTTTCTTGGTTAAATAAAGATGTGATGAAAAATAGCCATCTAAGTGTAAACTGAAGTATTGTTGAGTAGAACATAAAATCATTACTGGTGCTTGGTTCATTAAGTTGTATAAAAGCAGATGAAGCTTTAAAATAACTTAATAAAACTGCTAATATTTTTTAAGATAAGTCATAATTGAGTTCAGGTTAGAAGGTTTTCTGAATGCACACAGTCTGTTCACTGACCATGTGATGCATATCACACACACAACTTTTTACCAAAGGTAATTGGTAAACAAATATTGGATATACTTCCATTAGGTGTAGTCCTCAATCATTCCATCTTTCACTCAAACTGTGTGATTGCAGCCAATTCAAGCAATCAACAGAAGAGGAAAGTAACCCTGACTGTATGTCACCAGTGCTGTTCCCTTTGTGTTAGTAAAGTGGTAAACCTTTTTTTTTCTAGAACAAATGTGTAGGAAACATGGTGACTGATCTAATTGATATTAAATATTGCAATATGATGCTTTTTCCCCATGCATGCGTTTATTTAGTGGGGGGGGGGAAACATGTCAATCTTAAAAAATAAACCATATTCATAAACCGAAATTGGAAATAAATCTATTCTGTGTCCTATGCTCCTGAAACATTGGTGTCTCATATTTTAGAGCAGTCACTGTTTGGAAAATACATCAATTAAATCTATATGTGTGTGAAAATATTCAGCTGTAACCCCCTTTGTAATCGTTAACATTTTCATAGTAACTAATTTAATATCTTTTTTTTTTTATATTTATTTTGTAATCAAATTATGTAACACAGTTACAAGTAACTAGTTACTCCCCAACACTGCAAATTAATGAGGAATGATACTGTTTTTTAGAGCTTGACCCCTGATGTCCACATTCATCTTTTAAAACAGAAAAGTGCCTAGCATCTCCTTTAGTGTTCCACAGAAGAAAGAAAATCACATGGGTTTGAACACTCTGAGAATTAGAATAATTAGTTCCTTGGTATCCACAAAAACATATATTATCCGTCACAAGAAACACGTACCTTTAAATCGCTAATTGCATGGTATTACATCACTGCTTTTGTGGCTGAGCCCCTGATCTCTCTAATGAGAACAAAATGCCTCTGATTGGTGCTCGTGAGTGTGGTCTAACAAGCTTGTTAGATGTGTAATTAGTAGATGTGTTCAGTGTTCCAATCATTTATTATCCTGTGTACAAACATAAGCAAGACAAGTTTCTGTGGAACCATCTAAAGGGGATATTGAAAATGGTGACACGTTGCTCAATAAATAAAGAGTGTCCTGGATAGATTTTGAAGAGCCCTGATACATTTCAGTCCATTTTGTTTTAATTTATGTCTAGTATATTTTACACGATTGTCAAATTTGTTAATGCATTCTGATTATAGGGTATTAGGGTGTGAAACCCTTAAAATTGTATATATCCCACAACACATCAGTGTTATTATAAAAAAAATATATATACATGATTTTATAGTATTTATTAATATTTGAACTAGATTCATTTCAGTAATTTTGTGATTTGTATTAGTTTTGTTGTTTATCTGTTATTTATTGTATTTCAATTTAGCATATTTTTTTTATTTCAGTTTTAGAAATGTTAGTACATTGATTTAAAGGAAAAGCTCACACAGAAATTAAAATTCTTTCATCATGTACTCACCCTCATGTTTTGGGTGATGTATGATGTTCTTTCTTCTGTTGAAGAAAAATAGAAGATATTTCGAAAAATGTGTTACAGTTGGTAGCCATTGACTTTGACAGTATTTTTTTTCCTTACTATGGAAGCCAATGGCTTGCCAAGGCAGCATTTAAAGTTTGTCATTTTAAGTTTTTCATCCGATGTTTATATAAAATTTTATTTCAGCTTTTCTTCCAATTATCACAATCTATTTTGAATAAGTTTTAGTTAACACATCCTCTTGTTTTCAAGGGTCATTTATAGGTTATTATTGTTGTCTGCATGTTGGCCATAATCTGTTCAGTAATTGTATGATACATATTGCATGTAGAAACCACCTGATTTAATTTAATGTCTGGATTTACCCAACTTCCAGGGGTTGAATAGGTGCTTTAGCAAAGTTAGCAAAGTTTGTGGCATCTGAGAGATTTCTTTTTTTTTTTGTAAATTGATAGTAAATTGATATCCATGAATTATATTATATTATATTATATATTCATCCCTTTAGCTTGGCGCTTGTAAGTTGTTTTGGATAAAAGTTTCTACAAAATGCATGAATGTACAGTAAATATTATATTTCAGTTGTATTAAATTATTAGTTACATTTGGATGTGCATCAATTCTAATTATGTCTAAACACATTTTCACTAATTTCTTTTGTGTATGAAGATAGTCAAGAACGATAACTATAATGATAACCATGTTAGCGTCCACATCAACAAATGATAATGTTCTATTTATTCTAAGCATGAGCCGAGCTTATGTCGCCTGCCACTTTAAATGATCGAGCTCTTTAAAATTGAGTGGATTCTGATCATTTATCAGATAGAAAAAAGAGTAACACATTTTGCCTCAATAAACTTCTAATTTACTGCTTATTAGTAAGGTAGTTGTATGGGGTAGGATTAAGGGATCTAATATATGGTCATGCAAAATTAGGCATTGGTATGTGCTTTATAAGTTCTAATAAATATAAAATATGCTAGTAATGTGCATGCTGATAAGCAACTGTAAAAAAACAGTGTAACCCCCCCCAAAAAAAATCTTCTGCGCTTTCCTATTCTCATAGCATTTTTTTTTTAACTTTATCTTTAGCGTTATTTTTATAGTAATCGTTCTTGGTGTGTACGGGTGTAGAATCTTCACTAGTGTTGGATGTGATTATTGCTAGCACATCTGACCAGTAAACACAGTCATTAGACACCCTCTTTCCACAGACTTGCCCACAAAATAACTGCAGTCGAGTATAGAAGCCTTTGGATGCTGTCGGCTCAAAAACACGTGCTATAACCACAAGTCATCAGTTCAACGGTCCCACAAGACGGTGAGAAACAGCGCTTGTGTATTTCAGCATTTAGCCCACCCTTGGTTAAAGCACTAAAAAGCCTCGCTGATCTAGTTTTTTTTCTTTTTATGGAGTCTGTTACATCCATTCCAAGCTTGTTGAGGCTCAGGCAGGGCATGACTACATAATGGTTATGTCATTACGTAGTCATGGCCATATGATATTTAAAGTGTCTCTGCCTGTCACCCAGTCTGTGAGTGTCTGGCAGGAAAACAAGATGGTAATGTGTATTTATAGAGCTGCGGCCACGCGGAGCACACAGGGAGCAGAGTGGAGGCGTGTGGCCCATGTGATTGTTTGACCATCGGTTTGAAGGGAAGCGTTGACTGGCATCTTGAGGCATTGCATTCACAGTCTAGATCTGCTCTGTAAAGGGCAAGAAGGCCATTCGCTTTTGACATAAATGTGTTTTCCTTCTCGAGCCGCCATGGTGTGCAATTTCTGCATCTTTATTTTCCTTTTGCTGAGTCTCGTTTTTGAAAGCTTGAGAGACTAACCTTTTAAAATGCAAATAAAAAAGAAAAGAAGGTTAATGTGACAGTGGGATAGCACTAGAAGCTTGTTTTAGTTGGTGTCTTTGTTTTTTAGGTCTGTGCATCTCTGGTCTTTCACTTCTAAGAATCTCCTGGAAGAACCAATATATTATTTATACTTACACAGACCGTGACCCTAAGAAAACCGCATGCCACTGACAATGGCAACATACAAGAGAAAAGCAATGACAAAGGAGCGTTTTGAAATAGGATGAGACATATAACGGATGAGAGAGTTGCGGTAAAGTGCACTGAGTTTGTACCTCAGCACTTAAAAGGACTCAGAAACTTGTTTCATGACTGATCTGTCCTTAAAATCTCAGAAGCATAATCAAAAATCACCTCGAAACTCATATATCGCTGATATTCCGGTTTCCGCAAAACATTAATACATTTATTTTCCCTGTTTGTTTTCCATAACATATATTTGATGCTCTCTCTACAAATTAGTGACAGATGTTTTTTTTTTCTTTCTGTATTTTTATATACGTCAGACTGAAACATATTATTGAAGATAAAAAAGGGGGTTTTAAGATGGATGTCAATTCACTGGAAGATCAGTGCATATTTTAAATGAAAATTATAAGTCAAAAGGTAAACATTTTCATTTCAGAATTTGAATTTTCATTTCATGCTGACTTTGAAGGTGCAGCAAGGCACTGCGGTCTCTCTATCACCATCTATGACAGAAACATAAAATCACAACATATCTTACTGTAGGCTTTTTTATGTGCTTAAGGAAGTTTTATACAAGCTAGTTTCTTCCTCAGGTAAAAAAAAAAAGTAATTGCGACCCCCCCCCCCTCACAATTCTGACTTTTTCCCTCACTGTTCTGAGTTTATCTCATAATGTAATCTTGGAAAATAAAGTCTGATTTGCCAGATATAAAGTCAGAATTACAAAAGGACACATAATTTGTGGCTGAAAAACAAACAAAAAAAGGAATTGCGAGATGTAAACTTGGAACTGTGAGAAAGAAAGTTAGAGTTTTAAATTTATATTTTGCAATTCAGACTAAGTAAATACAGACTAGCAAATACAGGTTTGCTAGGACATCAGGGTGAGTAAATAATGACAAATTACATTTTTTGATATTTTTTGTTTTGTTTTTTTTTGTCTCGACTAGCTTTTAATCTTTAGCTGTAATCTTTACTGTATAGTTATTTTTATTTCTGCATTTGCTTGCCCAGAATATATTTTATATTCTGTGCGTTTGTCTGAATTTATATCAAAGACATGCAATTTTGTTCCAGTATTGTTGGTTTTGTCCTAGACTTGTGCTTGTGAGTGAATTGTTTAGCGTTCTGGCTCACAGCTCTCCCTGACACCTGAAGTCATTTTTCTCTTCAGAAACAGTTTTAGACTTCTTGCCATGCCCAGTGGGGTTTAGTCTGTTGTTTTCTCTTTCCCATCTCGCCGTTTATGACACACCTAAACCTCAAAGATAGATAGAATTGGAAGGACTGCTGTAATCACATATATGAAATTGTTTATCTCACAGTCCATCACAGGTTTTCACTGAGCATTTCTCCTCTCGCAAGCGACTGGTTCACTGGAGCAGGTGACATGGATTGGGTCAAAAAATTATTTGCACACATCAGTGTTATTTTCACGTTTGTGAACATTTTTTGAGTGTGTGCTGTGCTGGGAAGTCGCAATTTTCAGACTGCAAAGAGAAGAGAGAGCGCCTCTTTGATATCTGAAGAGTTGAGAGCATGTTTGCATTGAGTGCAATCATTGTAAGACAATGTAAATCCCCATTCCCTAAAGAAAACAGCATGTTTATCATAGGGAAAAATGTAGGTCGTTGTTTTTTTTTTGCTTGTTTGTTTGCTTTTTTTCCTTTGGAAATTGATTAGAAAAATACATAATGTTAATTTGCTAAATCTTTTTGGTTATTGGTTTTAACATTGACATTATCCAGTACCATATACAGCTTGTGTGTGTGTGTGTGTGATCATTCTGTCTGTCGATCTTATGTTCTGTCTATCCCCCTGTCTGTCTGTCATTCTATCATCAACATCCAAGAAATGCCCTAACGTTTCTTGCAGGGTACAAAAGCTGTCACTCTAGTGGTACCTTTTAGACTGTTATACCTTTTATGTACTAATATTTATACCTTAGGTACTAATATGTACCTTCAAGGTACCAGTATGGACCCTTTAGGTTCAATGGTGTACCTTTTGAAAAGGAACTGCCCCAGTGGCAGCTTTTGTACCTTTTTTTCTGAGAGTGTAGCAACTTCCTAGCAACCAAGCAAAAAGGATATAAGCAACCACCAATCACCGATTTTTTTTTTTTTGGCAATAAGTCAGTTCTCATGAGAAACTTGGAGAGAGACCACTTTAAAAGTTTCCTTCCTCCAGCTTCTGCTGTACTGATTGATTTGCATGGCAAACTGTTGGGTCACGCTCTGTTATTCTCAGCCGTTAGATGGTGGAGACAACATTTCTCAGAGGTCACAAAGGAAGCTTATCAATATTTAGAGTATGCAGAAATTAAAATGGGAAACACGTTGCAACTAACCCGCGGTCTGTACTGAGCCGAGCAGAATAACAATCACTGTCCGAGTTGAATAAAGAAAAAAAGGTGCGTCTCTCCTTTCAGCCACTTTAAGTGTACAACTGCTGTGCTAAAAAACTGGAATCTTAATCTCTAAGCTGTGTCCTTGGAAACACTTTGTATTTAGGATGAAAATGCAGATTGTTGTTTGCTGAAGTTCTTTGACGACTGAAGAACGGTGCACATGGTCATTGCATCTTAAAAACAGTCTTTCAGCTGGCAGTGCTACTGAGATGGGGATGCATTCTTAGCGTTTAAAATGATCCCAACATGAATATAAAATGGGAAGTTCTGATTTTAAATTCTGAGACATTTGACATTGTTATAAAAGGCTGATAAACACACAACTGTGACTGCACATTTTATATTAATCTGCCAAAAATGGCAAAGCATAGCATAGTCTGATACGAATTAATTAATGTATTTGTCATTCAATATGTCTGTCTGTCTGTCTGTCTTTCATCTTGTTCAGACTGTCAGTCCAAATCCAACTTTTGTGCATATCCGACTGGAGTTCGGTCATATTCCCGGTCGTAATGCTTTTCTGGAAATCCTTTTCAGTCTGACCTCTCTAATCTGATTTGTTTCCATAGTTTTTTTGTTAATGTCACATCCTATCCATCCTATTCCATCCATCCATCCATCCATGCATTAAGAACTGTTTGCCATTGTTGTAAACGGCTGCTAAATACTGCACTTATATATTATTGTGGCAGAGTGTTTGCCAACTGTAAACAGCCTACAATTAGGCTAATGAACTTCAATATTTTACTTGGAAAGTATAGTGTATTCTGATATGTATACAGTAAATGGATGTATTAAATTATTATATATAGATGTATTTTATCATATGATGGTTGTTGCCACTGTTTTGTATGTTTCTTCACACTGTGAATAATGTGGTAACGCTTAACTCTCAAACTCAGGTGGTGTATTGTTTTATTAAATATCATGGTTTCCCCAGCTTTTAATGAATTCTAACTTTATCTTCTCTTTCCGTTTCTCTGTCTTTGAATAGTTCAATTAAAGTGGAACACTTCAAAAATGTATGAATGTTTCAGCCACACAAAAAAGTGTTTAAGCATGCCTTTATGAATGGTCTTTTTGGTGGATTTAACATAGACGTGGACATTCCTTGTGTTTAAAAAGTCAAGAAGCTCATTAGTCATTTTTTCTTTGTCTGTAGTCTTTCTAGTTATTTCACTGACGTTTTATGTTATCTAAATCAAGTAGACCAATCTCTGGTGTCAGTGGAGGGAGGAGACCACCTCAGCAGACACTGTCTCGGGCTGTAGTTGTGGATATTGCCTTTGGTCATAGGTTAAACACGTGGAGAACATCCATTAAAGGGTCAGCACATAGATGGCAGTGATGTTTGAAAGCTGTAACAGAAGGTCGCTTTGCAGTTCAAGCTCTCTGTCACCCTTCCTATCCGCTTGCCAGAGAAAGCGTGGAGGGTATTCATAACACGGAGGGAGGTAATCGCTCCGCACTGTGGGGTCTGGCTACAGGGACATGACAGAGAGCTTGGGATGAGACAGACTTGAACCCAGGAGGTCGATTGTAGTGGGTAAACTTATGTTTGTTAGTTTTAAAAGAGAAAGTATAAAAATGCTTTGCTATTAGGTCAGCTTTCAAGAGACTGAGAGTGTTTTGTTTTCTGTTTGCAGTTGCTACACTTTATAATGAGTTCTTAGTAGACTGTGAATTGATTTTAATGGAATTTTAATGACATGAATTATATATTGATTCAAATATTTTTCTCAAATAAGATTTTGAAATGAAGATAATTCATGGACAATACATTATCATGGCTAAAGATTGGAATTTTACAGTACATACAGTGCATGAAATATTAATGCATTGATTTTGTATTAATGCATTAATTGTTTTATCACATTCTTTTTAATATTTTAAATACCTCATTAAATTGACAGCCTTTTTATTCACTCATTTTATTCATGAATTAATTTAAATTGAATTATATTATGTTATTTATATGTAATTTCAATATAGAAATTGATTAAACCAATTGAATTTTATTTTATTTTTTAAATTATTTTATTATTTTTTTTTTTTCATTTGTTGTAGGATATTCGTTCACCCTTTTCTACAGATAAAGAAGAAGATTAAGGAAAATCAGGGTTTGGAATGAGAGAACAGTGAATCAATTATTATATCATTTTTCTTCCTGGGTGAACTGTATGTACTAGGTTCTTAAGATTGTGTAAAATATTAATATGTCTACAGTATTAAGTTGTAAGGAAACACGTAAGGCATTCTGACATTACATAATTGTACATTTAGTCAAAACACCAATATCGTCTGCTGAGCGCCGTCCCTTTTTCACGCAGCTTCAGTATTGTTTCAAGTTTAATAATTTGTCTTCATTTGTGGCTGTGACATCGCTACAAAAGATGATTAAGTTGTCCTTTTGAATGAGGATACTGAAGAGACTAGTGCACAGAGTAATTACATTGTGCCTTCTCTTCTTAGCAGGACAGATTTGATGTATCACACTGTAAAAAATGAGAAGGGGAAACTGGGTTTCTGTCACCCCTCATTGGCTGATGGTCTATTTCACACTGAATAGTTAATTCTTGCTATACAAACGCAGGTGCATACAGACGGTTTTAGCTTATTATAACCAGACCTGAATTACTGTAGACGTGTGGAAAGTGGCCAGGCCTGTGTAAGGAGATATTAAACCGAGCGGCATCTGCTTACAAATGCTGCGCAAGCTTTGCCCAGAACTAATTTCACTTGTGCAGAGACATTTGTGCAGTGACTTTTAACTAGTCCCAAGGTGATTTTTAGTGGGTGTATGAAATCGTTTCCCCCTCAAGTTCCTAACTACAGGCATAGCTCTTCACATAATGTAAAAGTAAAAGAGAATTTTGCATAATAGGGAGGATGTCACGCTTGTGAAATAACGATAAGAAAGCGAGGTGTATAAGTTCAAGTTCTGGCACACAAGCTCTTAAAAGTTGCACATAGAGCTGATTAGGTCAATCAAAGAAACATCATTTCTGACTGTAGCCTTGTTATGGTGAGCTCAACTCTCTGATAAATACTACTTGGATTGGCTTAGGCCCTGTTTACTCCTGGTATTAAGATGCGTTTTGGTCAATCGGATCACAAGTAGATGAGGGAAAACACATTCCTGTTTACACCTGCTGTTTTATTCATTTTCTTTTGCCAACATATAACCACTTTCCTGATTTCTTTTGATTTAATATTGCGAAATAAGTCGGCGCAGATAGTCTCGTTGGCTATCGTCCCAAGTTTGAGTCCCTGCTCGTGGATCTTTCCTGATCCCGTCCCACTCTCTCTCTCTCTCCCACTTCGCTTCCTGTCCGCTCTGCTTATAGCTGCAAAACTACATTCAACGCAGTGGGTTTGCATTAGAATCAGGAATGGTAATTGAAAATTATGCTTTTTACATTTTATCGCCATCAAACAGTCTGCAAAGTTTAAACCCCGCCTGGCTAACACGCTTCAACAACACATCCCGTAATGTTTAAGAATTAGGTCAGCAGGCAGAGAGGAGGTTGTTTTTTGTGGCTGTTCAAATGTGTTTTCAACAACCTCTGGGATTGGTCAAAAGCAGACAAGCTCAAAAGTTTTAGACCCTGTTTACACCCGTATTTAGTGTTGTCCACTTGTGATTGGATGGGCAAAAACACATCAACCTATTTGCAACCTAGTTAAAGTCAACGTGTTCCAAATTTGACCCTATTTGGGTTCAAACGTAACTTTGAACTGGTAACTAGCAAGATATGACTGGTCATATAAGTGACTAGCTTTAATTGGCTTTCTCTTTCTCGCTTTTAGCAGGGTCAGCAATGTTTTGTCAGGTGTCACCTTTGAAAATGTCATGAACATTTGTATTTGCCCATTTTTAAGAGCATGAAAAAAAATCAAAATACATAATGAGTACATAATGTCAGCATCTCCTGGACAGATGACTCTTTGCTATATTTATTTATGAGGAATTTAACAAGTTGATTTTCAACAACTGAACTAAAAAATTTACGTTTTTGAAAGAAGCCTCTCCCAGGCTGCTTTTATTTGATCAACTGTGAAATATACACTGCAAAAGTAAATAGTTGAGAAAAAATTAGGCAACTTCATGCAGTAAGACTTCTGATTGTTTTTTTTGTTTGTTTGTTTTTTCTCATACACAGTGTATACTAATGATACTAGAGTGTATGCTAATGGTGCTATGGTGCCTGCCAATAACCATAACCTTAGTTCCCAAACATAGTTTGTACAAATTATTAATATAAAACCATAACAAATTAATATGAGGATCACTTTAAAAAAACTCAATGAATATGAGCTACAGTTCATACACCAACATCTGTGGGAAAGATATGATATTAATACCATTTTGTGAATGTGTATGAACAGATAGATAAGCAGATAGACCTCTAAAATATACTGAGTACAGAATCTGGATTGATATACACACACACTCGCCCCCTCAGTGTGCCTTGAATCAATGTCCTGTGCCAAACGGAATCATTCAACTGCAGATATTAAAATATAATCAGGTCATTTGTTTGGCTTTTGAGGCAGAGCACTGGTAAATATCAAATAACGGGAAGCTGTGTCTGCTCATGAGACCCAGGTGTTTTATTAATTGTTAGATTTTTATGCATCTGTCTATCCAAAAGCAAATCTCTGCGTATGGTTTAAGCTCTGGTTAAATATTGTCAAGTTGATTTTGTTTGTATAGCTCTTTTCACAATTGTTTCAAAGCACCTTTACAGAAAATCATGATTTCAATGCTTATTATAGCTTAGTATCTTCATGCTTACATTAAGCAAATTAGAGCTGGACAATAGTCTGCATTTTGCGATGATATAAATCATCAAGCAGTTGAACTTTGCTATATAGTATATATCAATTTATGTGAGTTTACTGTATGTGTGAGAATAAAGTTAAAAATGTGTGTTACGTATCCGGTCCATGAACTTCCATCTACTAGCCATCAGAGGTCACCCTTTCCATTTTCATTGACTCTCGCACTACACACTGTTGCATATCACCCCGGACTACATATCCCATCATTCATTGCACTGATTGCACACAGCACTGATTGCACACAGCTGTTTCATATCACTCACTCACTATTTAACACTCATTCTCACTCCTTTCTACTGCCGAGTATTGTATGCGCTTATCGCCAGCAGTGATAGCTACTCTACAGAGCCCTTGTTAGCTTCCTAGCCTAGCCTCTCGGTTTCTGATCTTTGCCTGTTTTCTTGGATTTATCCCTTTAGTCTCGCCCTTTTGACTCTGTTCGCCGTTCGTTGACCTTTGCTAGCCCTAGGACTATTCTTGTGTCTTGTCCGCTATATACCTGTTTGCCATTGTTCGACCATGTCTGTGTTTCTGACCTCTCTGTTTAAATAAAGCTTGCACATGGATCCGCACGTCTCACGTCTCGTCAGCCCCGTAACATTGTGTAATAATATAGTTTACATTTTGCCACAATATATTTTTGCGTGAATTTAGAATTTTAGATTTGCGTGTGTGTACTGTATGTATGTATGTATGTAATTATCCATCTTTATTTATAGATCTATGTGATATGTTTTTTTGCCACAATATAAACGTTGAGTTGACTAACTTAGCTGAAGCACCTTTACAGCCTCAAATCTTTTTGGGTACGATGCGTCAAGCTTTGCACATCAGCATTTGGCAATTATCTGCCGTTCTTCTCCTCACCTCTTCACCTCTCCAGCTCTGGCAGGTTGGATGGATTGGGTTCAATCCCGGGCTCTGGCTGAGTCACTCAAGGACATTCGCAGAGTTGTCTATAAGCCATTCTTGCTGTGCTTAGGGTCATTGTCCTGTTGGAAGGTAAAACTTCTGCCTAGTCTGAGGTTCTGAATGCTCTGGACTGGGGTTTCATTAAGGCTATCTCAATATTTTGGTGCATTGAGCTTTTCTTCTACTCTGAAAAGTCCCTCAGTCCCTGCCGCTGAAAAACAGCCCCACAGCATGAGGCTGCTACCAGCACACTTTACTTTTGGGATGGTACTCTGCAGGTGATGAGCAGAGCTGGTTTCCTTCAAACATGATGCTTGGAATTAAGGTTCATCAGACCAGAGAATCCATTTTCTCACCGTCTGAGGGTCCTTTAGGTGCTGTTTTGCAAATTCCAAGTGTGTTTTCATGTGTCTTCACCGAGGAGATGATTGAATCTGGCCACACCAGCATAAAGCACAGATTGGTGGAGCGTTGCAGTGGTGTTTGTCCTTCTGTAGGTTTCTGCTATCTCCACATATGATCATGGAGTTCAACTAGAGTGACCATCAGCTTCTTGGTCATCACTCGAACCAAAGCCATTCTCCATCAATTGCTCAGTTTTGCCAGGAGGCCAGCTCTAGGAAGAGTTCTGATTGTTTCAAACGTCTTCCATTATGGATAATGAAGGCTACATGATTCTGTGAACCTTCAATGCAGCAGAATTTTTTTCTGAATGCTTCCCCAGATGTGTGGTTTGATGCAATCCTGTTTCTGAGCTCTACAGCAGTTTTTTTACCTCAGGGCTTGGTCTTTGCTCTAATATGCATTGTCAGCTGTTATACCTTTTATTAAGACGTGTGCCATTCCAAATCATACCCATTCAATTGAATTTGCCACAGGTTAACTTCACTCAAAGTGTGCTAATATTTACAAGCAAAATGAATTCTGAGCTAAATTTCAACTCTCCCAGATAAGGGCATGAACACGTATGCAATGGAATAATTTGTTTTTTATCTTTAATAAATTTGCAAATATGTTAAAAACCTGTTATTTGCTTTGTCATTATGCTGTATAGAGTGTAAATTGATGTGGAAAAAAAGTAATTTAAAGCAGTTTAACATAAGGCTGCAACATAACAAAATGAATACTTTCGCAAGGCACTGTATATTCAACTTTATATAGAGAGCTGTGCATTTTGCCATGACATAAACAATCTAGAAGTTGCTATTTGCTATATAGTATAGTATACTAGTGTGTGTGTGTGCGTGCATGCACAGATCTTCCGCACCTCTCAGGTAAACATTATAGGTATGACCTCATGACACCAATCTCTCTCACACACATACTGGTTAAAGAGGTGTGTATGCAATTTCTGGTAGGTACAATTGTAAATATGGAATGGATGAATGAATGAACAAACGAAACAGAACAGAAAAGGCCATTCCCTTGTGGCTCCCACAGCAACTGATGCCTAGTGAAACCATAGACCATCTAAAATAATTCTGTCATGAGGCCCCTGCCAATGCAAATTCAGTTTTTGTATGAATCTAACTGAATTTATTCTGTCTGGGTATAATTGAAGCTAGATAAATGATTTCTCCATTTAACACACAGAGTCTGACAGATTTGCTCAGCGTGAGCCAGCAGCTGCTGCTGCTGATATTGTTAGTGGAAATGCACAATCATTGAGAAATATGCACAGCTACTTTCCAACAAACATTGATGTCTAGTTATTCATCATATTTCATTTAATTTCTTGGCAGACACTTTGAGGTACAAGCTGCTTGGAAGAGCCTGTATCTTGTTATGGCTTTCTGTCTGTATTCATGTTACAGGAAGTGCAAATATTGTTTGTGACTTTGACATGATCAGGTCGCTAACTAGGCTAAACCACAATCTAATGAGAAATTCCAATGAGTTTATCTATCATTTTAGTCCCCACACTCTCAGAACAAATGTACAAAGCTGTCACTGGGACTGTACCCATTCAAAATGTACCAATATATACACTTTAGGTACTAATATGTACTTTTAAAGTACTAATTTATGAACTTTAATGTACTAATATGTACCATTTAGGGGTAAATAAGGTACAACATGTACCTTTTAACTTTTGTACCTAAGGCTATACCATATAGTTACTACATGCAGTACATATGAATGGCAAAAAGTGTAATTTCAATACCTTGAGAAAAGGTTATTTATGTATTTATTTTTATTCAGTGACTGTTCCATTGTTATGTGAGTATGTAATGACAAGATAATCTTTATAAGTGAGTCATTCAACCGATTCATTCTAAAACATTGAATTCAAAAAGTCATTGAATCGTTCAGTCAACCATTTATTTTTTCTAAAAGACAGACTCGAGTCAAAAATAATTACTTTTGTAATGAAAAAGGAAGTCTTATGCACTCCACCCTTAATTTTTTCACGTGTTATTTGTACAGTTTCATCAATCTGAGAGAAATAACCCTGGCATATACAGCACATTATCAGCAATGCAGCCATGCAACAATCATATATCCATTACAGCCCCATTAAGAGCGAGACCGATGTATTTTCTCTCAGATTAGCCTTCAACCTTCACTCCGTGATATTTCCTCTAGATTTTTTTATGGTCCACAAGCACTCAATTGCCATGGGAACTGGACAGTTGACTGACCCAGCATGGACAAGACAAAAGCTTTTACGATTTACCATTGTATATTACATAGTGTATTCTAACCATATAATATTTACTATTTCCAGCACTATTCCAATGTATACTTTAATGATTTGTATTCCCATAATGATGAATCATCCACCAGCTGGGGCTAACTGGCTTTGGCTGACCGATCAGACCTAGACCATTTGGTTAGTAGTATACCAAAAGAAAAACTTGTATCAGCATACCCTAATCTATTCTACTTTATGAAATTAGCACTAAATATATCAACTCCTCTTAGATATATATAGGCCTAATTATTAGTGTTTACTGCTCTACAAAACAGATGGTCTTTGCATTGCTTCTAATTAACTTTATTTGGCCTGGCAAAGCGTTATCATGGGTTTTCCAAACTCCAGTTAATGAGTGTGATGGAGGCCGGTCTGTCTAACTGAAACATGATGGTCAGTTTAATCACAACTGTTCACAGTTCACTGAACATAGTTGACTATGTAATAGATTTCTTGGGACGTAAGGGAAATCATGCTGTGCATTTTTAGAAGATCATTTATGACTATGCACATGTCTCCACTGTATTTCCCTCATCCAACAGCACACTTCTTCATTAAAGGGGTCCTATTATTCTTTTTCACTTTTTCAACTTTAGTTAGTCTGTAATGTTGCTGTTTGAGCATAAAAAAGATCTGCAAAGTTACAAAGCTCAAAGTTCACTTCAAAAGATATTTTAGAGATATTTTATTTAACAGAAATCACTTTTCAAAAACTACAATGAACGACTCGTTTGGCTACAACGCATATTTTCCGGGATTTGTGATATCACAAATACTGACGAATGGGACCTGGTTGAGCTGCACTAGAGAAGGCAACGAGTGTTATCACTATGTCGGAGACACGCTAGCTTTCCCAAGGCAGACGAACTTAGAGTGGTTACAATCATTCGGGTTTAAATCTCGCTCAATTTTTTTTGATATTGACGCAATATTTACACTGAAGCTCGCAGGCGGCTATGGTAAGAGGCGTGACATTTCCCGACCAGGTGCTGAGTGCTGCCAATCACAGCACACACTGGCCCAGCTAACCAATCACAGCACATTTCGTATTTCAGAAGAGCTTTCATTTGATACAGGAACCAGACAGGAACTATTCGAGCCATTCATGCCAGACCGGGGAGAGAGGTGTTGTAATAATGTAAAATATGTGAAAAATAATGTGTTTTTCGAACAACCTAGTATGAGAGCCTGTTTTAGTACACCCCCAAAACAAAATCAAGACTATGTAAAAGAGCATAATAGGACCCCTTTAAATGAATAGTTCACCCAAAAATGAAAATGTGCTGAAAGTGTACTCATTCTCAGGCCAGCCAAGATGTAGATGAGTTTGTTTCTTCATCAGAACCTATTTGGAGCATTGCATCACTTGCTCACCAATTGATCCTCTGCAGTGAATGGGTGCCGTCAGAATGAGAGTCCAAACAGCTGAGACCAAACGTCTAGCTAAATTTCTCTAAATCTGTTCCGGTGAAGAAACAAACTCATTGAGTGGCCTGATGGTGAGTACATTTTCAATATATTTTCACCTTTGGGTGGCCTAATCCTTTAAAGGAACAGTTTACAAAAACCGCACCATTTACTTATTTTATTTCTTCTGTGAAAAATGAAAGGAGATGCATCAATATTTTCCATTCAAGGATGGTAATTCATGCTCTTACAGAAATGCATATAAAAGCATTTAATGTGAAACTAGCATATTTCATGTCATGCAATAGATTTATTTATTTATTTATTAATTATATTTTTTTAACAGGTCATTTGGTCACAAGATTGAATAGTGTATGGGTTCAAACCGATGGGGATCATTTCAAAGTTTTAGTATTATAATTTTTATTATTATTATTACTATTGCATCCTAAATTTTTAGTTTCTCACATTTGGAATATAGCACACAAGTTGGACTACTTTTATGGCACTTCATTGGTACTTTCATGCCATTTTTGCTCAGCAGCATAAATCACCATCCATTTTCATTGCAGTTTGACTTGGACATTCTGCCCGACATCTCATTATGTGTTTCAAGACAGGGGAAAGTCAAACGGGATTTAAAACGACATGAAGGTGAGCGAATAATGATAAATATTAATTTTTGGGTCAGCTATTCCTTTAAAACAACTTGAAAGTCTTCAGTTTTTTTTTTGTTTGTTTTCATATGCACAGTAGGCTATAGCAATAAATTCACCTCCCTAATATTCTGGGGGAAAAAAATCAAAACGTGTAAATATCAGGATTGCTCATGAGATTGAAACAGTACAACAGCAGACCTTGTAAAAGCATAGATTTGTTTCAATCCTTGGGGCAAGACTGAAACAAACAAAATGATTACGCTCTGATGGGTGTCTTAAAAGGGCACAGCTGAAGAAATTAGGACATAAGGAAGAAAATAAGAACGAGGTGATTATAAAATTCTTTTATACACAGAATGTTATTATTTTTTTACTTTTCTTCAGTGGTTTTATAAGAAGTCATTACTTCCTTGATTAGGTGAACTGATTTCTGTACTTTTCTTTGGATTATTTTACATTTTTGTGCATTTTTCATTAGCCTCTACAGAAGTGAAAATTTTTCTACCTGGAATAACAATTTGGGTCTTTAATATTTATATTTTATATTATAGGGTACAATGAGGCTAAAGGCTCTTAAGATAAAAAGCGACTTTGGAACTAAAGAGCCACAAACCTATTACAGCACTTACCAAAACATCTGTTTGTTGATTGACCAAAATTGACCAGATCCATAAGGTCAGAATGATGATTTTGAGGTAATTTGGTCTAACATGTAATCATTTTCAAATAATTCCATATTTTATCTCTCTAAGCTGCCTTTAAATATATATTTGATTCAGTGTTGCAGGGTGTTCACAGTATAGCTGTAAGATCACAGTATTCTTTCTTTCTTTCTTGTATGTATGTGTATATATATATATATATATATATATATATAGGTTGGAGAAGATCCCCGCCTCTCAAGATGGGCTTATCCAATGAGAACGTCCGGAACCTCAAGTGGGGGTTCTGAGATACAGGGCTTTTTTAAGGCCCTTTGTTGGAAAGCATGGTAATTTGTGGTATGAAGCTTGTGTAACAATTATTAAAGACTCTTAGAACACTAATATGTTGCGTAGGTGTAAACATACAATATACATTCTCAATTAGATCATCCGAATACGAATTCATAGATACTAGACATGGTAGAGTTACTTATATGAATGAGTGGTTTATCGTAAGCATGAATAAAAATAGTCTATAATACAACAGATTAATACAAAACAGCAATAATATACACAATGGCCTGAAGAATGTGTGTTCATTCAAAGAAAGGTTTTCCTATGAATTAATTAGTAGAAAAGTCAATTTCTACTGTGCGTTTGTCCTGGGACATGCAGGGATTTTCCCTGCTTTAGATACTTTTGGCCAATAAACCTAGTGATATCAGCGTTGGTTGCCATGCAACAAAGGGGCCTGTTTCGGCTTCCTGGGGTGTTACGCATTCCGGGGGGAAGGGTTCATGGGTCCTCGTATGGCTTGTTAACTGAGGTTACAGAGTATTTGTTAAATATAAAAACAAAATATATATTGTGTGTTTGATTGGTCCAGACGCTACACCGGTCAACATCTTCTAAATAGTATGTTAGTATCCGAAACAAAACCAAATGCTTTGATGAGTCTTTTTTTTTTTAATGGAAGTCAGTGTTTGCAGTTCAAACGTACTGTCTGTGAATGTTTTTCTTGTTGCTAGTGGCATTGTGCATCATTTTATGCTAAAAAGCACCTCTTAATTTTGAGGCACTTTTACCCCCACATTAGTATCACTGCAGTGCAAGCACAGCTGTCCTGAAAGGTACATCTAATGGACGATAGAGCATGACAGCACATTAGTTACAAGATCGGGGCATTTATTTACACGTGTCAGCTCATGTGTTGTTCATTTCACACCTTTCCAACCAGAAGGCCATGGGCGAGCCCAAAGACATTTGGCTTTTGGCTCATTTCGCTTTCTACAAAGTGGAGAAGCCAACGCATAGAACATACCAAACAAGCCTTGCACTTCGATCGAAATGCATTTAACAATGGGATGCTTACTATAATTGCAGTGCTAGAAATGAAATCATCTCATTTGCAGGATTTTGTATTCACATTTTTGGAATTTTGTGTATTCTGCAAGCGTTCCCATAACAAATTAAGATGTGCATGTGAATCTGATCTAACGTTAAAGAGAGCAAAGTAAAAATTGTGAAGTAAAAACTAGGGATTTGTTTATACGTTTATAAGTGTTATAAATTAGTTTGGCTATATTAATGGAAATTTCTATGTGTTAAGGAATATTACATCAAAAGTTGTAAATTAGATTTTAGCAGCTTCTCCTCCCTGACACTTGAAAGTTTACTATTCAAGACTTAGAATTACTCAGACTGTTATTTTTTTTAAAGTTATCATATATATATATGGGGTCTATATATATATATATATATATATATATATATATATATATATATACTGTATATATACTGTATATATATGATACCATATAAGATACAATATACGATATAATATAGTTTTTATTCCTTTGGCAGACACATTTATCCAAGGTGAAATTTTAATATCTACACTACAGTAAGCTTGAGATCAGTCATTCTTTTTAAATAAATTAATACTTTTTGTTTTAATGGACAACAATAAGAAATGTTTCTTAAGCAGCAAATCAGCATATTAGAATGATTTCTGAAAGATCATGTGACACTGAAGACTGGAGTAATGATGCTGAAAAAAATCAGCTTTGCATCACAGGAATAAATTGCATTTTAAAATACATGACAATAGAATACAGTTTTTTTTTATATATATATAATATTTCACAACATTACTGTATTTTAATCAAACAAATGAAGCCTTGGTGAGCACAAGAGACTTGGGGCGTGGGGAAACCTTACCAACTTCATACTTTTGAATGGTAGCGTACATTTTATCTGTAGATTTGTTCTTTTGGGAAGTGAACTTCTGATCCTGGAATTGCTTCCGGCGTGCTTTATCGGTTGAGCTACAGGAACTCCTGTAGCTTCTGTTTCCTTGTAAACTCGTTCTCTCTAAGGGCCACCATTTCCTTTCTTTTTCTCCTTCACCCTTTGAGTCCTTCACGCTGACCTTACTCACCTCACCTGATTTCCCATCGCTCTGTGGGCCAGATGCAGCCTGCTTTTCCATCCTCCCTGGAGATGCAGCGTGACTTTTTTGCTTCCATTTTTGTCTGCACTCAAGGGCAGGAAACATACACACTTTGAAGAATCTGCCATGTCATTCCATCTCAGAGTCTGTCCCTGTGCTCGCCATGATCTCATTGGACGCCTAGAGCAAAAGTGCGGCCACATCAGCTGAAGTCTTTAAAAGACCTCATGCAGTGCAGTCATGGGCAGTTTTCTTTCCTGTACTGACATATTTCCTATTTCCATTTCCCACATTGCCGTTTTGATGCCGTGGGGTCTTCAAACAGCACACTTTAAGGTGTCATGATTTGGTTTTGACAGTGAAAAGTTAATATTTCCACCTACACTCTTAAAAATAAAGGTTCCAAAATGGTGTTTTTGCAATGATGCCATAAAAGAACCATTCTGGGTTCCATAAAGAACCTTTTAGTGAACGGTTCTAAAGAAAGAGCCATCTTTTTAGTGTGAAGAACATTTTAATAATCTAAAGAACCATTTGTGGAATGGAAAGGTTCTATGGATGGTTCAATCATCACTGGTTGCATGAGGAACCATTGATGGTTCTCCATGGAATAATCAACACTCTTAAAAATAAAGGTTCTTATCTTTATTTTGAAGAGTGTTGATGGTTTCATGAAGACCCATAGAACATTTCCATTCCACAAAAGGTTCTTTAGATTATTAAAATGCTCTTCACACTAAGAAATTTTTTTTTTTTTAAGAACTGTTCACTGACAGGTTATTTTGGGACATCATATATAGCATTGCTGTAAAAACCTTTATTTAAAAAAAAAAATTTTTAAGAGTGTAAAGAACATTTTCCACATTTTCCAAATACCTGAATGTTTCATGGATGTTAGAAGTTCTTTATGGAACCATTAAGAATCTTTATTTTTAATAGTGCAGACTGAATGTGTATCTTTCTTCTGCATTTGTATTTGCACCTGCATGAAGAGAACTCGTTTGAAATGCTAATGCTTGTTTTCAGGTGTGCTGAAAGGTGGCCTGTAAGGACAAGAGCTGTGGAGGTCAGAACGGACAGGAAGCGGCTGTTTGTTTGTCTGGACACTTGTTTGTGAGTCTGGCCATTATCCTCCTCATTAATTCTAATGGTAAATAGCCTGGCTCAAGATTGTGAAGGTTATACTGACCTCACATCTCTCCATAACAGTATGTTTGAATTATTTTAGCCCTCACAGTGACCGGGTTCGTCCCTTTGTTAGGGCAGCTATCGTGTTTACGGCCTATACAACAAAGGATTTGCCACACTAGTGGCTTTTATCCACCACAATGTCAGCATATTTTAATAGATTTGTTTACCCAAGGCTGAACTTTTGGTGGTTAAAAGTAAAATTCTCTCATCATTTAATGTTGTTTGAATGCTGCATGATTTTCTGTAATTTGTAGAACATAATACGGTTTGTTTTAGGCCCTAGTATGTCTTTGTGGGATGTGTTCCAACTCTCAACTGCTAAAAATGAAAGCTAAAGTCATATTATTTGTTGTCCCCCAGGTGAACCTTCCCTGCATGCTTTTATTTATTTTTATTTTTTATTTTTTTTGCTTTTTAGAAATGAATGCATGCCTGTATATTACATAAAAATAATATATATAATCTAATTATTCTTGCATTTTGTTGTTGTTGTTCTTGTTTTTCCCTCAATTAGAGAAAATAAATAGTTATAAACTACCACTCATAAGTCAATCTGTAAGTTTTTTATTTTTTTAATAAGATTCTAAATTCTAATAATAGGATTCTAATAAATGCTGTTTACTTCTTTCTATTGATCAAATAATCCAGAAAAAAAAAGTTTCCACAAAAATATAAATCAGCACAGTTGTTTTCAACACTGATAAAAATAGTAAATGTTTAATAAATAATAATAAAACAGCAAATCAGCATATTGGAATGATTTCTGAAGGATCATGTGACATCAAAGACAGGAGTAATTATGATGATTATTCAGCTTTCCATCACAGAAATAACATTTTTTTTTTTAAATATATTCAAATAGAAAACTTTAGAAAACTTAGAAAATAGAAAATTTTTTTTCACACAATACTGTTTTTAATGTATTATTCATCACATAAAAGAAGCCCCAGTAACTTCTTTCAAAAACATTTATATTGGAATGATTTCTGAAGGATCATGTGACATCAAAGACAGGAGTAATTATGATGATTATTCAGCTTTCCATCACAGAAATAATTTAAAAAAAAAAAAAATATATTCAAATAGAAAACAGTTTTTTTTTTCACACAATACTGTTTTTAATGTATTATTCATCACATAAAAGAAGCCCCAGTAACTTCTTTCAAAAACATTTAAAAAATATTTAAACTTTTGAAAAGTGGTGGAAATATTTTGTTATGGTCCCTTATTTGTAATTCACTTTGGATAAAAGCTTCTGCTAAATTAATAAATGTAAATGGAGTCTGGTATGAACATTTTAAAGTAATTTTGCAAATTAATCGAGTTAAAATTGATTTAAATTGATCAATCGAATCAAATTGATTAATTCAACTCTAACAGCATTGTGTTTAAATCAGATATGGCATAAATACATCTGTGTCAACACTCATTTTGTCTTTCTGTCCATCCATCCATTCATCCGTATCTTTAAAGTGATGGAATTCTTTATTATGCTCAAACCCCAAACATGTTAAGATAATAAATTTGATTTATACAAATGAAATGCATGTCTGAGCTGCTGGGTGTGCAACTGTTGTGACTGTTCCTCAATAGAGATGCAATGAGATCTACTGTAATGTCTGATTAGTGTGGAGATAATAACCCGTGACAATAGCTTCACAGAGATAACAGCTCTAATGCACATCGACTCCTGAAAATGAAAGATGGCCAAATAAGGTGCCAGTATTTATTTCCCCACTGTTCTCCTTTTGCTCCGAGGCCTTTTCTCCTTAGAGAGACAGAAGACTGCTGATGTAACTGTCTGTGAACCAAAGATCTATTCAAATCAGACGCGGCTGTCCTCGGCTCAATCCCAGGATCTTGGTGAACTTGTTAAGAGAGACAGATGGGCTTTGGCTGGGGTGTTGATGTGTGTCTGTGATACGCCGGTCTGTTAGAGCTGGACTTATTTCATGATTGCACATGTAGAATTTATCCTCACTTTCTTACCAACATGTTAAAGACATACGGATTAAAAATGGACTTTATTTGAATTTGAATATTATTTTTTTATGCATTTTAATTACTGGGGTGTTGATGTGTGTCTGTGATACGCCGGTCTGTTAGAGCTGGACTTATTTCATGATTGCACATGTAGAATTTATCCTCACTTTCTTACCAACATGTTAAAGACATACGGATTAAAAATGGACTTTATTTGAATTTGAATATTATTTTTTTTATGCATTTTAATTACTTTTAACCCTTGTAAAAGTGCTGAAAATCCTTCACCTAATTTTGTTCCCAGTCAAAAATGACCATCCTTTTAAAAATTGGTTGTAAAACTTTCATTATGCTATATTACCACAAAATATTGGAATCACAATATATTGAATAACAAGAAATGTATGAATTTATTAATTTGTATTTATGTATGTATTTATTTATTTACATTTTCTTTTATTTTTTATTATCATTATTATTATTACTATAATATTTTTTTTGTAGGCCAGTCAGGAAAGTGTAACACCACAGTTGTATTTTTTTAGTGCTGTCAAACGATTAATCGTGAATAATCGCATTCAAAATAGAAGTTTTTTTTGTTTACATAATATAAGTGTGTACTGTGTATATTTATTATGCATATATAAATACACACGCATGCATGAATATATTTAAGGAAAATATGTTATGTTAATATATTAAATATATATATATATATATATATATATATATATATATATATATATATATATATATAATATAAATAAAAAATTAATATAAATCTATACATGTAAATATTTTCAAAATATGTACTGTTTGTGTGCGTATTTAATACATATATAATAAATATACATAGTTCACACACACACACACACACACACACATACATATGTTATGTAAACAAAAACGTTTATAAATGTTTGAATTAATAAATACGTCTGATTTTACAGGGGAAAAAACAATTCATTCGAATCAGGTCCACTTAAAACCATGAATAGTCCTACTCAATGTCTTGCAAATATGTTAAATACTGAAAAACTTTTTGTATTTATGGAAACTGAAATAGTTCTCCAAGGCAACCATTTGCTGCATTTTCCTCATGTGCAGTGGAAGTAGTAAAATATTCAATTAATAGCTCCCTACCTTCAAGAGTCAAGAACAGGTGGCCCATTCAAATCCATAGAAATAATACAAGCTCCTGTCTGTATGTCACAGGTAAATGTCAGGTTGCCAGGGGGCTTATGAAATTATGCTTTTAGTCAGAACCCCTATGAAGCATACATATGAGTAGGTGTATTTAACTAGGATGTGTAAAATAGGCTTGCATGCACAATCAAATGACTTATTTATGCTAGTCTAAAGTCTAAAGGTGTCAAAAGGACTTTTGCGTCAGTGAACTCGTTAGCGCTGAACAAACTGCCCTTTTCACCAGTCGCTGGGTTGAACCTGAAACATTCAGACCAATATTGTCTGCTGTTTAAATGCCGAGCTGACTTCTTTCCTCTGTACTTTATTTAGCGGTCTCATCCTGATGAATGCAATTTGCATGATAGACTACCGACTCAGGTATGGAATATATAACACATGACTTTTACATTCGCCAATGCAAATGCTCTTAATTAAATATGGATAGTAATAAATGACTGACTGAGACCCTTGTGCTGTGCTGAAAATCCTTTTAAAATTCCTGTACATGTTTCATTATGCTATATTATCACCAAATCTTCGGTTCAATCTCTTTGTCAACTGTTTATTTCAATTACTACAGGTTTTGTATTTCATTTTGGGACTGATTGAACGGGGGGGGGGGGCATTATTTGTGAGAATTTTTTGGAATTTTCACTCAAAGACTGAGGTGCATAAGCTCAAATGAATGATAATGGATTTTGCCAGGTATCACAGACCACCTTGGTTAACATTAAAAAGCCTGTTTTTGGTGTAGGGTATTTAACACATTAAATTAGCTGATCCTTTCTATGGTGATGTGAAAGGGTGGTCCAGTTCACAGCATTGTACGAGATCAGCAGGGTTTCCTCATTGATCAGAGATCAGAGTGAACAGACAGAGGATAGAGGTTCAGCTTGATCTCATTCTGGATTATTAATCCTAATACTTTAGCTGTCATTAGAAGGTTATTTCCTGTGATGGACTGCCTTTGTGTTTAGTGTCTTGTTTCCTCAAATGTGATTGTCTCCTGTCAGGAATGACTAGCACAGAAGCACAGTGATGTTGACACACTGTGTGCATCTCATCTGAAATTTGTTGGTTTAACCTAATGTAGTCAGAGTGTTTGAGTCATAATATATATATATATATATATACACATTAATAATATATATAACCACAATATGTATTTATTTACTTATTTGTTTGTTTGCTATTTGTATGGTCCATTTTCAGTCAGCTCAAGTTTGTGTGCACTATAGCCACTGATCATTGAACATCCTTTCTAACAATGCTACTAATAGGTGACATTTGCAAATGTTTTGCAAAGTGCATCAAATTAAATTTATTGCAAATGTGCCAATGGGTTAAAATTAGTCTTCCCATATTGTACTTTTTAATAGCATATATGTGCAAAACTGTTGCACTGTACATGCCTAATTGTAATGCTTCTAGAGCAGAAGTTGGTGAAAATGCACCGTCATTTAAAAATTAGCCTAATTCACTTGTAATTATCTACTTTCCTCCCCGCTGTGCTGTATCATCAGACATGTGCTGACTGCTTAGCCAAATGAATCTACTCTTATTTGATTAATGTTTCATTTATATGCTTACTGGAATACAGTGCAATGGTTCACATGTCAGAATGATTAAAAAAAACACTGCTGAAAAATAGTTGCATTAAGATTAAAATTTAATGTATTAAATATTAAAATGTTACATATTTGGTAAATATATAATGCATTATGAGAAATACACTATACTATATATACAACTATTTAATATCCTATCCATCCATCTTCCATCTGTCCATCCATTCATCCATCTTCCGTCTGTCCATCCATCCATCCATCCATCTATCTTGTCTGTCCGTCCATTCATCCATCCATCTCTCCATCTAATCATCTTCCATCTGTCCATTCATCCACCCGTCTCTCATTCATCTTCCCTCTGTCCATCCATCCATTTTCCATCTTTCTGTCCTTCCATCCATTTTTTCATCTATCCATCCATCTTCCATCTCTCCATCCATCCATTTACCCATCTATCCATCCATCTTCCATCTATCCATCCATCCATCCATTTATCCATCTATCCATCCATCTTCCATCTGTCCATCCATCCATTCATCCATCCATCCATGCATCTTCCATCCGTCCATCCATCCATTCATCCGTCCATTCGTCCATCCATCTTCTGTCTGTCTGTCCATCCACCAACATTTCCATCAAAACAATCATGTTGACAGATACTAAGTATTTATTTATTTACTTGCATATTAATATTTTTTATTTATATTCCTGTTTTAACTGTATTTTTTTTTTATTTCCTTTTATGTTTTTGTCTAATTATTTGCTTTGAGTAGACTAGGAAAAATATTATTAAAGAAAATAACTTTGAAAAGCAGACCATATACGAATGGTGTTTTTCTCATGTAAAGCATGAGAACGCATAGTCCATGGGTGTTGTGGTAAGTTTGCCAGAATGTTGCTAAATGGTTTTGCTATGTGGTTGCTAGGCTGTTCACGGTGGTAAAAAACTGATCCCTAAAACTGCAGTCACAAAGGAGTAACTTCCATTATTGATGTTCTTCATCTACACAGATTAAAGAGTAAAAGGTTTTTGCCGGTGCGTGAGCATGAATTAGATATAATTTGCTTCATTAGGTCTCCTGCATCTCCTCCACGCTTATATATATATTCATGGACAGCACCACAAACACTTGACCAGGCTTTCTAGGGAGCTTCTGCGTCTTGAGAGCAACCAGTTTTGCTTTTAAGATCATTTGTGTGAGAATGCAGGCAACCGGTGGCTTTTTCAATTTTGATTACTCATAAAATGATGACCCAAAGCACCTCAGCTCTCTGTACAATATAGCAGGACTGCTGTGGCCTCGTCTCTGTCACAGGCTTTCCTGCTCTCTTCATATTGTATTCGACTGGTTCTGTGGGGGCTGAACTGCAACTAATGTGTGCTCCTTATGTGTCAGGAAAGCTCACGTTTGGCACAAACCCCTGGAGGAATAATTATAGACCAGAGCGTGAGCACTTTTTAATTTCGCCTTGCTGTGTGGAGCAGCATGGGGGAGATTTCCACAATCAGTTTGAATTTTAACTGTGAGAAAAAGAGTTGCCTACTGTACAGAAGTGGATTTTGCATTTCCTGAAGGAAGTATCAGTGCATGCAAAAGAATAATGTGTTAGCTTTTAGATCAATTTATTTCTGGCTTTCGTTCTGCTTTCAGAGCCTTTTTTTGGCAGTCTGAGAATTGACTGATAACACAACATAGGCAACTATAGATGGTTACATACACTACCGGTCAAAAGAATAATTAGTTTTTTTTTTTTTGGAAATAAATATTTTTTTGCTCACCAAGGCTGCAATTATTTGATCCAAAATGCATTAATATTTTAAACTATTGTTACAATTTAAAATAACCGTTTTCTATATTAATGTATTTTAAATTGTAATTTATTCCTGTGATGCGTAGCTGGATTTTCAGCAGCACTACTCCAGTCTTCAGTGACAAATGATCCTTCAGAAATCAAAACATGATGATACACTATACCATTCAACAGTTTGGGGTAAATAAGATTTTTAAAAAAAGAAGAAGCAGAAAGCAGAAATTTATCAAAAGTGACAGTTAAAATATTTATAATGTAACAAAACATTTCTATTTCAGATATAACAAAAAACATCCACAAAAAATATTAGTTGTTTGTTTCTTTGTTTGTTTCAGGAATAACTTACTGTATTAAAATTATAAACAGTTATTTTAAATTGTAATAATATTTCACAACTTTGCTGTTTTACTGTATTTTTATCATTCAAATGCAGCCTACATAATCACAATTATTCCAAACTTGTATCACAATTCACTACGCAAAAAAAGTAAAAAGTAATTCAAGTACACACATATTATACACAAATATACTGGTTAGATTTTAAATACTGAACATTGTCAATGGAAGTCAATGGAGATCCGTTTTACTCCAGTTTTAATCTGAAGTTTAACATTTACTAATCCCACAATAGATGCACAGAACACCTGCATTCACTGCAGAAGTTTAAGAGCTAGTGGGAGTGAGCAGGTAAAGCCTGAGCCCTCTGTAAGACAAAGAAGATACAGTGAGTTTGAAGCCTGACCCATGCAAACGGCCCTGGATCTGCTGAGATCAACAGGTATTATGTGTCAGAAGTCTAATCTTTGTACAGGCTCTTCAAACGCTTTGACACGTACTCCTACTGAAAAGCAGAGAAAGGAATACCTAAAAACTGTACAAAATAAAATATCTTACAACACGAGTGCCAATCAAAACTGAGCAGTTCGACCAACAGTTTCTCTACAGTGGCTCTCCTACAGCTTTACTGTACCTTTTTTTAAACCTCTGTACTCCAATCTCGAAAAATGGCTTTCATGTCTGCTGATTAGGACTACGAATTGTTTTTCTCCTTTTCTTTTCTTTCTGAAAAGCAGAGAAAGGAATACCTAAAAACTGTACAAAATAAAATATCTTACAACACGAGTGCCAATCAAAACTGAGCAGTTCGACCAACAGTTTCTCTACAGTGGCTCTCCTACAGCTTTACTGTACCTTTTTTTAAACCTCTGTACTCCAATCTCGAAAAATGACTTTCATGTCTGCTGATTAGGACTACGAATTGTTTTTCTCCTTTTCTTTTCTTTCTTTTGGCTTTTATTTTCTTTTTTATTTTAAATAATATAACCAAATAAAAATGCATTATGCACAACTACTGTAGAACCGCAACAGGTATTAAGAAAGTAAATAAGGTCAATTTTAATTCCATGTTGCTTAATAAAGCCAATTAACAGGAGCAATAAGGTAGCTAATTTTCACAGCAGGGAAATATATTTTTGGAGGTTGTTTTGAAAGACATCACACTCCACATTTCATACTCCTACAGATATCTGCAAGTGATACATGCATAAAAAAATATTCAGCAAAAACCAATTCAAAATACATTGTACTTGGCTGCCAATCCTTGCAATGGAACATTAACGTAAGATACATTACAGTTAAGTGAAGCATGACAGTTATACTTAACAGCATCTTCTCTGTAAGAGAAAATGACTCGTTTCCAATTCTAGATTTGGAGATAACCATAATTCATCTCTTTAAATTCAAATTTAACTGTCAGCTGAAAATAAATGCATAATCAACACTGCAGTAAACCTGAAAACAAAAATGAATTAAGGGCAAACAATAAGCAGTAGATTAAAAATATTGTGTTTTTAAAAAGACAAATGTATCATATAGGGGAAAGTGAATAAATGAAAAGTCAAAAATATTTTTCAGCACCAGAATTGTACTTTAAAACATTGGCTGTGCAAAATGCATCTGATGCTAGCTCTTCATATGCAGTACTCAAACAAATTTTAATTTGTATTTGATATTTTATTAGCTTTTTATGCCTCTGCTCCATATTACATGCCATATCAGTCACTCTTTACTTTTATAATTGTCAAATCAGTTTCAATATTAGTATTAGTATACAAGTAGACAAAAATGGTAATAAAACTATTTTCTGAAGGAAATGCAAGCAAAATTATATGCCTGAGAGCAGGGTCGTGCACAGACCTTTTGAGGGGCATGTGCTGAAACTGAAAAAGGGCACCCCCCCTAATGACAAATGAAATAACACAAAATAATAGTCTCAAAAGCTTTATATTTATTCACTATTAATAACAACCATAATATATATGCATATATAAATATATATATATATTTATAGGGTTTCTTAGGTCTATAGGTCTACATGTTATACACTATTATAATGACATATTCTATGGCTTTTAAAGACTGCTTAATTTAATGACTAATGACATATTATATGGCTTTTTAAAACTGCTTAATATAATGACTTATACTGTCTTTTTACGCGTTGCGTTGCATCACGCCACGTAAACATAAAACCATGTCTGCATTTGTGATCGGAGAAATGAAAAACAACAAGTGCTGCTCTACACTGCCCAAAAAACTCGCGTTTGAATCATCTGTGGCAAATTCTTTAAATATAAAAAACGTACTTACAGTCTGTGAGTCAGAACAGCCGGCATTGTAGTTTACCTGAGACTTTAGTCTTTGCAACTTTACAGATCTTCTTTATGCACCAAGAGCTTGTAACACTCCAAAGCGAAAGGAAACATTTTAATCGCATCATATGACCCCTTTAAACATTACTGCTGATTTTAGCCAGATTGATTGCGCAGGATTGCACACAGATGAGTGTTGTGCATTAACAGGCCTCTGCTCTTCATTACAAAGCCCAGAGTGAAGCATCAACACTCAGCTGTCATAATTAAGCAGGCTGATTGTGGTTCTTCATGGTGAGATCCAATGAAGACTAGTCTGCAAAATCCATCATGGGGTCAACAGAGCATAACAGTATAGGGTTCCAGAAGAAAAATCCCATTGTTTTTCTTTACAGAGAATCAAATTTTTAATGATAATCTATAAGTCTTCAAGACAGATCTACAGATCGTGAATTCTGAGGGTTTTCAAAGGGGTCATATGATGCGATTTCAATTTTCCCTTTCTCTTTGGAGTGTTACAAGCTCTTACATAAAGAAGATCTGTAAAGTTGCAAAGACTAAAGTCTCAAATCCAAAGAGATATTCTT
Source organism: Sinocyclocheilus grahami (assembly GCF_001515645.1). Lineage (NCBI taxonomy): Eukaryota > Metazoa > Chordata > Actinopteri > Cypriniformes > Cyprinidae > Sinocyclocheilus > Sinocyclocheilus grahami. The sequence goes on along the minus strand of NW_015505220.1, from coordinate 1,966,101 downwards.
TATAAAAGTTAAGAGTCAACCACGCCTACCTAAAACGGCTCGTTCTAACACGCCCCCACATATCTACATCACTATGTGGGAAGATAACGCCGCCCAAATGTTCACGCAAAGAAAGAAGGCGTAACTTTTATTCTCGCTGTAGTATTGTTGTTGCCACCACCATGTCGTGAAGGCGCTGTGGGTTTCGTTGTGAAAGCGAAACTACTTTGTTTGGCCTTCCAAAAGAGGACGATATTTGCCTCGGCATGCCTGGAGCTGATCCGTGCTGGTTGCTGAGGAAATACAACAACTTTGCGCTGTGGATCGCCGGATCGGCTTTCACCGTGGACGAAGCGGAGTCCAGCCCGGGGTCATCACATGTGGTTGCAGAAAGCCCTCCGGACGCTCCTTCGTCGAATCCGCCAGCCGCGCCGTTCTCAAGCCCGCCACCTCTGCTCACTCTAGCCCCCGGCCTCTGCTCACTCTAGGCCACCGTGTGTGATGCTGTGATTCATTGTGAAAGCAAAACTACTTTGTTTGGCCTTCCAAAAATGGAAGCTCAAATGTAAACTCACAATTGTGAGGGTAAAAAAAGTCAACATTTTAAAATGTAAACTCAGAATTCCAAGAAAGAAAAAAAAAAACATTAAAATTGCAAGATTTCTGAGAGAGAAAAAAGTCAGATTTCTTTTTAATTCTGTGTTTGAAACAAACTTACTTTTCTACAATAAAGTTTTGATTAATCTCAGATCAGAACTATCTTGATCTGGCTTCAAATATTTTATTAAATAACAATTTTAAATCCCTGTAGTGAAAATGAATAGGCACTTGATAAGTGCGCTGAAAATGTTTGTTACCGCTTTTGCTCTCTGTAGAAGCACACTAAATGTCCTTGATCTCAGATGACATAGAGTCTCATACTGTTAGTAATGCTTTCTCTGTGACTGAGAAAAAAACACGTTTTCTCAAACACTTTGTAATGTTTCACAACAAATAAACAAACAAACAGCCCAGATATAAGATTGATACACATTTATGATGCTGGCAGATTTGATTATGGCTATAGAGGAAACTCAATAAAATGATTTGTATGATTCAAATGCTTGAATCTTTAAAATATGTCACAAACGTTCTTTCATTAAAGTATCTACAGTATTTTAAGGCTGTTCAAAATAATTAATTTCATTATAAAGTATGTACATCTTACATGTCTGCTTGAAACACATATTGTTCCTGACAACTTCAGGGATTAATATCATATTAAAGTTGAAAGCTATTCAATGTTACTTTATCATTATTAAATAAATAAATATTATTTCATGCATGCTCTTATTTGAGATAAAGTATGTACAAATCATGTTTGTTTCCAACCACTATTAAACCTGAGTTATAATTCCGTTTTTTTTTTTTGTGTAAAATTTTAAATGCAATTACTGTCACTGTACATTTATGTTTCTAATTCCCAAAGAGGCAGGTAGTATTGCTAGAAAGTCCTTCATTCTTAAACAAGAATGTATGTGTTTTTGTTTATTTTGGTGATTATCCATGTACCACTTTTAGGGAAACTGGCTTTACAGAAAAGGAATAACAAAACAGTTGCCTATTGTAATGAAAATACTCAAGACCTCGTCTGCAGATCCACAGGAAATTGAGTTTTTACCACAGAAACAATGCATCTCAGAATAACAGCATGCAGTGATTTGGCTTTTCAAAGTGAATCTGCCCCTATTGACTCTGTTTGTTCCTCTAACGACTATTGTACGCAGATGAATACAGTGCATGGGCTTGGAAAGGCGGTGGATTTCAGAACCGAACAAATTGTAGACTGCTGTTCGTGGTAATGTCACTTTGTCTTCTGAAATAATAATGCTGCAATTCTTTGTTTTACTTGTGTGATCTATTGGATAGTCTTGTACAGGCCTGCTGGATGAATTATGGTTTTCCTGATAGCTTACGCTTTATTTTTTCGCTATTTTATATTTACGCTATTATATTTCAATCCAACATTTAAGATGCTTAAGAAAATACATGAGATATATAATAACGGACTGGATCATGCTTTGACTCCATTCGGCCTTTTATGTTCACAATGTCTCTTCTGATAAAGAATATTATCCACCTTATTTTTAACATAAGAGCAAGTTTGGCCATTTGTAACTTGAATGGCGAGGCTTCTGGTGTAATTGGCTTCCAGTTATTTTAGCTGTACAAATCAGACCGTTTAGCTGCTTTATATTATTGCGACTGGTGTTTGTTATCATTTTATTATTAATTTATTTATTGTAATCATAAACACTGTGTAACAAAGTTCCTGGGGGTAAGGACAGACAGACGAGGCGAGAGAAAAGGAGACGGAAGGATGAGGAGAGACAGAGACGAGAGAGGGGAGAGAGGGAAAAAAAATAAAAAAAATTCTGGTTCCGGTTCCCAGACACACTGCCGCTTGGTCCTCAACCGGCTGAGAGGCTCTCACTCACGGTGCCATGCGATGGTACTGGACATCGTTGGTGGACGGCCCACCACTCCTCCGCCTCCTGGCGGACGGCGATGGCTCCTCCTCTTGAGGGCTGCGAGTCCCCCGTTCCCTGCTCCTCCCCAATCATGGCGGATGGCAGCAGGCTCCGGCCTCCTGGCGGACGGGCAGACTCCTCCGCTCCCTCACGGACGGCAGCCACCCCACCTCGACCCAGGAGCGCGGCAGCGAGCTCTCCGTCCCACCTCGTCTTCCATCGTTCCATCACCACCGCCTCGGGCAGCCACCGGCGGTCTCTCCGCTTCTTCCCGCTGCCCGATCTCCTCAGCACCGCGATCCCCCTCAGCAGCGAGGGCTCTCTGACAGCGTGTCCCTCCTTCCTCCCGGGTTTCGGCACCAATGTAACAAAGTTCATAAGTCGGGAAGAAGGAGGCGGGAACCGGCGAACATTTAAACAAACTTTAATAATAAAATAAACTCAAAATAGCGCGACAGCCCCTCGCGGACGACTGTCGCGCACAAACAAAACCAAAACACAAAATAAAATCCAGGCCTGGTCCTCTCTCGTCTTTCCCTGTCGTCACTCCTCCTTTGTATCCTTCCGGAGCTCCTCCGTGAGACTCGAGACCGGTGAGTGGCGCAGGTGTCGCGCATTCGCAATTACTCCACCGGCCTCGCTCTGTTCCCACGGCTCTCGGCCCCGCCCCTCTCGTTACACACTGGTTTATACTTATAACTATTTACTTATACACTTTCAGCAAGTAAGCAAGTAAACAGTCTGTAATAAAATAAGAACAAATAAACAAACAGCAAGCAATAGTACAAATGATTGTAATAGATACAAGTAAACAAAGCTACTATACAAACAAATGTAAAATAACACTTTTTTTAATCACATTAAGGACATAGACAGAAGCATTAAGCTGCCATCTTTAAGAGCTAATGCTCAGATCCAATATACTGATACACATGCGTTTCTAATTTGTCCTCACTGTTTACGTTCACTTAAGCACTAACCGACTGTGTTCACGTGAATACTCTCCAGGTAGTGTTGATTTCAGGAAGTTTTCATGCAATAAGCCACTAAAAAAAAGTCAATCCCACATTGAAATTCAAGTTGCACTTTATTTTACCTTTGTACACTTATGTGTACTTACAATGTATTTATCTAAGGTACCTGCATACAGCAGGTAAAATAAGTATTGAACACGTCACCATTTTTCTCAGTAAATATATTTCTAAAGGTGCTGTTGACATGAAATTGTCACCAGATGTCGGTAACAACCCAAGAAATATATACAAAGAAAACAAAACAAATAAGTTCCTTAATTAAGTTCTGTGTAATAAAGTGGAATGACCCAGGGAAAAAGTATTGAACACATGAAATACATGGAAAGCCAAGACACCAGCTGAAATCTATCAGTAATTAGAAAGCAATCCTGCCCCTAAGTCAGTGGAAATTAATATTAGCTGGTTTTGTCCCAACTGATGGCCTATAAAAAGGTGTCTCATTACCAACGTGTCACACAAGAAACATTTCATGATGGGTAAAAGCAACGAGCTCTCTCAAGACCTTCACAACCTTATTGTTGCAAAACATACTGATGGCATTGGATACAGAAGGAATCCGATACTTCTGAATGTTCCAATGAGCACTGTTGGGGCCATAATCCGGAAGTGGAAAGAACGTAATTTCACCATAAACCGGCCATGACCAGGTGCTCCTGGCAAGATTTCTGACAGAGGAGTGAAAAGAATTATCAGAAGAGTTTTCTAAGAGCCAATGACCACTAGTGGAGATCTTCAGAAAGACCTGGAATTAGCAGGTACAATTGTTTCAAATAAAACAATATGTAATGCACTCAACCGCCATGGCCTGTATGCATGCTCACCACGCAAGCCTCCATTGCTGAAGAAAAAGCATGTTGAAGCTTGTTTAAAGTTTGCTGCACCACATTTAGACAAGCCTGTGAAATACTGGGAGAATATAGTCTGGTCTGATGAGACCAAAATTAACCTCTTTGGATGCCATAATACACATCATGTTTGGAGGTCAAATGGCACTGCGCATCACCCCAAAAACATCATGGTGTGGCACTGGCAAAATTCATATAATTGAAGGAAGGATGAATGGAAAAATGTACCGAGACATTATTGATAAAAATCTGCTGCCATCTACAAGGATGTTGAAGATGAAACAAGGGTGGATATTTCAGCAAGACAATGATCGTAGAATGTATATGTACATATTAGCGTTTGTACCTTAATGAACTGCCCCAATGATAGCTTGGAACCTTGAGAGAGTAATGGATTATGAACTGAAAGTCTCTGACATTCAAAGAAAATAGCTTATTTCCGAGTGGCAAAATAAGATGGATAGTTCAAGAATAAAAAATTAATGCTGATGAGCATTTACTCCACACCCACCTGTAACTAAAAAGAGTTTTGGCATTATGAAGCCATCCGATCAAACGGACTGAATCATCTGACTGAAATCCATGACAGTGCGCTCAATAACTCCCAGTATCTCTTGTTGTTAATAGCTTCTGGGAGCTGAAACTTATGAATACCAAGGATATTCAAATACGCCCAAGGGCTTCCACCATAACACGCGTGTATCATTAGTGGAGTGTGCGAATACCCAGGGAGCGACATGGAGGAGATCTGAGTTAACCATTCTTTGAATCCCGAGGGGGCGTCAGGAACCTTGTTGTTAATTCACCTGCTCTTGACGGAAACTCAAAAACGTGCTTGTTGCATGCCGTTGTTTGCTTGGCGCGTTCACAAGAAAGGCAGCTGTGCACTGAGCCATTTCTCTCTGGGAAATAAGGCTTATTATTGTAAACAGTGAATAATTAAAATCATATTCCAGGAGCCAAAATCTTTTTATTGTGTTGCTAACATGCCTCAGTGTAGCTAATGAGATTTTGGTAATGGGCCGTGCTATCCCACAGGTATTGTAATGGATGCTTGTATGGACACACTGAGCGCGGGCTGGAAATTGCCTAGCCTTGGGCCTCTCACCCTTAATGAGCTTTGATGGCGTCAGGAACCTTGTTGTTAATTCACCTGCTCTTGACGGAAACTCAAAAACGTGCTTGTTGCATGCCGTTGTTTGCTTGGCGCGTTCACAAGAAAGGCAGCTGTGCACTGAGCCATTTCTCTCTGGGAAATAAGGCTTATTATTGTAAACAGTGAATAATTAAAATCATATTCCAGGAGCCAAAATCTTTTTATTGTGTTGCTAACATGCCTCAGTGTAGCTAATGAGATTTTGGTAATGGGCCGTGCTATCCCACAGGTATTGTAATGGATGCTTGTATGGACACACTGAGCGCGGGCTGGAAATTGCCTAGCCTTGGGCCTCTCACCCTTAATGAGCTTTGTTTTCTTCAAAGAAAAACCTAGAGACTTTTTGAACCTTGCTCTTTTTCTTGTACTCATTTTTCTTCTTAAGACAGTCAGTGTTGTGGGTCCGTGCATGTGCTGTTAGCTGTTGGAAAACTGTGAACAGGTTTCCCTTGGTGTCATTTTTGGGATGAAGAAGCCACTGTTAAATTATAGTTGTGATGATGATTATGTATAAATATGTGATTAAAATATTATCATAGGTAATATCTATCTATCTATCTATTTATTATTATTATTATTTCAGTAATATGTTTAACATTTTTTGGTGAATTGACTGAATATTTAGGACTGGATATTTAGCAGAACAATAGGAATTTTTGCAAAAAATAAATTTAATGTATAACTTGAAAATGTCTTACAGCCAAAACGATACTATAATGTGTGTGTGTCCTTTTCTAGGAAGCATCTAACTGTAATCTCTTAGTCTCAGACATAGTCAAAAATTCACCTGTGCTGCTTTGAACATTTTGACACTGTTGTATGAAGGTTCTGGAGGGATCACAAACGAAACATCTGAGATCTCAAAGGATCTGAGCATGACTTCTGTTTAAAGAAAAATCTCATTGAACTGCATGAAGCTATTTTCAGCACAGCAGCTGTGAACCAGCAGTTGTGGAGGTGCAGCATTTCTGTGTTTTCGTGCGTTGATATTCCCTGGTGTTAGACACTGTATTAACAGGTATACTGTATATCTATAGGTGATGTACAGTACTTATGAACGTGAGCGGTAATTAATGTGAAATATTCACTGAAAGAGTTGAAATTATTTTTATTATGTGTTAAGAATGATTGACCGCAGACATGCCACCAATTGCATTGCTATTACAGCATTTGCAAGTATTACAGGGAAAGTAATTTTCTAGTTAAGTTCAGCACTATAATATTTCAGTAATCACAGCTGTCTTGGAAGTCATGGAAGGTCACTGGTTAAAAGTTATGGCAACCCTGTTACTAGTTTTCAATCTCAAATGACTTGATCTTGGGTTTCAGCTTTGGTGAATCTGAGCAGCAGCACAATTTTAGCTCTCTGAGCATCTGTTTCAACATTTACCAGTGTTAATTGGTTTGACAAGAACATACGCAGAAAGACAGGCAGAAACACTCATTGTTTCCAAATACTTCATTTAAAGTGTTATTTCTTCTTGTTACCAACAAAAATTACAACTCAATCAAATTCTCTCAACGACAACATGATTTTTGGAGTTGCCTGGAAAAACAACATTGCCGTTTAAACAAAACATATTCTTTTAAAAGATAAGCCAATTTAATTATTTTTTTATCCTAATTATGCACAAATATATGGTTAGTTGCATCTGATTATTTGCGTTTAGCATTGATTTTCCCTGCTGTCCCCTCAAACTTCTTTCACAAGCATTGAATGCAAAAGCATCTATATTTCAAGAAGGAAAACAAACAAAACCAAGGAAAAGGTAAATGTAACAAAAAAAAATCTAAAGCTTTCTCAAAACATCACAGCAAGACAAGCATGAAGTCCCAGCGTCAGACAGCAGAGCACAAAGCAGGTAAAGAGGTGGGATGTCTTTAAGCACCTACTCAATGAGGAACAGATGCTGACCTTTATCCAAGAGTCGCTGTGGGGAACAGACGCAGAAACAATGCCAAAAATGGCCCGCCGTCATTTTGCTAATGAGACTTGCCAACACTCTGCACAATCAGGGCGATTCATTAAGCAAAGCCTCTTTACAGAGCAGTGCAGAAGACATGCCGGTCACCTCAACAGGTACATTGATGAGACTAAAGACCAGTTTGCTAATAACGGAGGCGTGAAAAGATCTAACCCGATTTAATGAAAGTGTGCCAAATAAAAACGAAAACTCGTGGTATTGATATGCAAAAATGGACTTTGGCGTGTATATGCTACGCGATGGGTAGGATTAGGGTTGTGGGGTAGATGCGTATCATATGTACGCGAAAACTGCATATCATATGCACGCCAACAAATTTCGTATCATATGCATGCGAAAACTGCGTATTATATGCACGCCAAACACGTGCGTAGCATATACACGCCAAAGTCCATTTTTGCGTATCAACACCACAAGTTTTTGTTTTTATTTGGCGTACTATATATACGCATTTTCATGAGACCGGATCTTGTAGAGATTTAGATGTGTTTCTCCTGATTAATTTTTTATAGCTCTTCCTATACATTATTTACTTACTTTTTCTCCACCTAAGGCTGACCACACACTTTTAAGCCCGATTTGCACCCCCCAATAATTGTGCCCGATTCATGGTTTGTCGCAAATGATTTTTTGTCCCAAAAAAAATACTCTATTGTATGGTGTCATTGCGATTATTTAACTGCTCCAGGAGACCCCAAACTCAAATCGTAAATATCAAACATGTGACTCTTGATTGGGCTGCCTCTGACGTGATACCCGCGATAGCCAATGAGAGCGAGCGAGCAAGCATCGCCTACCGGATGTTGTGTGCTTCTATAGCTGAAACTTGGCAAGTTTTTGTTTTTATTTGGCGTACTATATATACGCATTTTCATGAGACCGGATCTTGTAGAGATTTAGATGTGTTTCTCCTGATTAATTTTTTATAGCTCTTCCTATACATTATTTACTTACTTTTTCTCCACCTAAGGCTGACCACACACTTTTAAGCCCGATTTGCACCCCCCAATAATTGTGCCCGATTCATGGTTTGTCGCAAATGATTTTTTGTCCCAAAAAAAATACTCTATTGTATGGTGTCATTGCGATTATTTAACTGCTCCAGGAGACCCCAAACTCAAATCGTAAATATCAAACATGTGACTCTTGATTGGGCTGCCTCTGAAGTGATACCCGCGATAGCCAATGAGAGCGAGCGAGCAAGCATCGCCTACCGGATGTTGTGTGCTTCTATAGCTGAAACTTGGTGTACACAAACATGCCATGAAAGCAGAGTACTGAGAAAGATTACCACCCATATTCTTTTTTATATTTAGTTTTTCACTGTGACACAGAATGCATGCCAGGTGAGCTGGCTGACAACGTCGATTGTTCTCCATTTGTTTTCCTTCTCTAGTCACATTTGATCTAGTGAGTCTCCATGAGATCTCGTGTCTCTGTGAAATCGTTCCTACAGTCATCAAGTGTGTGGTCTCGCGATCTGATCTAGTGTGCACGTTCAGAGGATTATTAGGCTAAAAATCGGCATCTTCATGTCTGTGGTCTCCCATGGTTTTAAAATTGGTTAAGATTTGAAAATCATCTAGTGTGAGTGGACAGACTAACTTTAAACAGTCAGCAATGGTGCCGATTTATCTGTGTGACTCTGATGCTTTTTAAGTGGAAAATGTTTTGTTGTTGTTGTTTTAATTAGCAAAAGTCTGTAGCGTTGTTTTACAGTCACATTTGTTGTGCACGCATGTTATAAATAATCAAACGTGGTCTCCTGTCATGTCTTTCTGTCATTTCTAGTGGTAATGTTTTTGTTTGAAGTATGAGCATTAATACAACTTTTTTTTTAATAATTCAAAATTGCAGCTGTTTGTTAGAGGATGCAAACTACCATTCAAATGTTTGGGGTCATTAAGGTTGTTTTTTTTCTTCTTCTTCCTTTTTTTCTTTTGAAAGAAGTATCTTATGCTCACCAAAGCTGCTTTTATTTGATTTAACAACAACAACATGAAATATTACTATTAAAAAAATAACTGATTTATTTGAATATATTTTCAAATGTAATTTATTTACCATTACCATTATTTATATCGTGTTTTTTTTTACAATGCAGATTGTGTCAAAGCTGAATTTTCATCCTCATCATTACTCCAGGCTTCAGTGTCACATGATCATTCACAAATCATTCTAATATGCTAATTTGTTGTTCAAGTAACATTTATTATTATCATCAACACTGAAACTATTATAAACTAGAAAGTTCAAAATAACAGCATGTATTCAAAATAAATATCTTAAATATATATTCATACAATGCGTCTTTGCTGAATACAACTATTAATATCTTTTAAAAAAAAGACCCCAAACTTTTGTACAGTAGTGTACAGTATATAAGGATAGGGGACACATTTGTTATTTGTTTGCATTTTGATTTATGCTTTCACTAGCACAGCTGTGGTAATGTGATGGATAGAGAGTCGGTGAGAACATATTGCCGCTGTCGCTTTCTGTGACTGATAACGGCCGCAACCAGCAGTCAGCATTAAAATAACAAATTCCAGTACCATATCTCCACTCATTACAACACACACTAATGAAATGCTGAAGAATTAGAGATGCTTCCTCTGTAGTAGATACAACCCTCCTGCTCCTGCACTTTTCAAAAAAGTGGTACAAAATCAGCCATAGCAACAACAAAAAAAGAGAACGAGGATGAAAGAGTTTTGACATTATGAGTGTGATTTTAACAGCAGGTTTCTATTGCATCAATGTATGGCCATAAAATGTCAGCTGCCTTTTAAAAAATGAAAGAGACCTGTTATGGGAAAACAGGATTTTCTGTTCGCTTTTGAAATAAAGGATTTCGACCTGCTGTGCAGGCATGGGCTAACACAACGCAACGCTCTTTTCCAAGTTCACCTTTTTGCTAAACTTGATCTAAAGGGTGTGAACAGCTCAATTATTATGGCTTTTTATAAACAAACCTATGGGGATTTATCACAATTTGCACCTGTACTTTTGTAGAAATCATGTTTGTGCGTTGGTGGTTTGTACTTGGTGGTATATAATCAAAAACCAAGGCCTGTAATCTCAGGGAACAGACAGTCGAGGCAGTGATTTTGATGGGTTTCCAGAATCACTCTCTAACATAAATGAGGCTTTTGATGGTGGTCTTGCAGAAGGCATACGCACCTCATCATAAGAGACGTGATGATCAGCCATATTCAATGTCGGCTGTGTTCGTCTTCATATAATGATATAATTTTGGTACAGAAAGATGTCCAATGACAATATGTTTGTTCCTTGAGTACCAGTGGATCAAAACACAGCGGTGATTCAGTGATTCTCAACTGGTTTCACTTTTCATTGGACATCAAGTGGTGACCCAATATGATACCAAAACTATTTTTCACAGGGGTTTTCAAAAGCGGTGCCCCTGATTTGTTCTTGGTGGTGCACTCAAATAAAAAAAGGTACAAATGCTGTCTCTGGAGCGGTATCTTTTCAAAAGGTGCTAATAAGTATCATTTAGGTACTAAAATATACACTTTAGGTACTAATATGCATCCTTTAGGGGTAAATAAGGTACAAAGGTATATATTTTGAAAAGGTACCGCCCCAGTGACAGGGTTTCTTTATTTTTGGGGGAAAAAAGTCAAATGTTTGTTTAAAAATAAATAAATAAAAATAACAGTATTTACTTTAACCAAAGCTAGAGGAAGTGAAATGTTTCTTTGTAAAATCATGTGCATTATGTAAAAAATTAAATGTAAAAACAATTACAATTAATTGAAAACTAACAATATATTATGCATATATATATTATGTAAAATTAAGCTGCAGTCATAATAATTATGCATAAAAATTATTTGTTTTAATGTAAATATCAAATAAATATATACTAGCTGATTTATCTACTAAGGGGTCCTCGACCTAAAAAAATATGAAAGAAAAAAATATATTATTATTCATATACAGTATATATATATATATATATATATATATATATATATATATATATATATATATATATATATGAATGATCCAGCTTTGTTTTTGTTGTTTCTGTTGATTATAGTGATGTATTCAGATGTTAGTTTATTTTGTAAAAAATCAGCAGACATGTCTTTATTGTTTGAGTGTTTGGTTTCTTTTGAAATTCAATGGTTTCATTGCCAACAATTCACATTAAACACAAAGCACGCTTATCTTTTTGTAAGTGAATGTATTTAATGCAGTCTATTTTTTTTCAGTTTGCATTATTTTTAACTGCATGTTATGCAATCTGCCATTATTTCTCAAAGTACTGTAGAGTTTGATGCATTTGACATAACACAATAATCTTAAATTCTGTCAGGACCACTATCGTCAAAGATGATTGACAATTAGCATACAGTTTGTATTGGCAGAATGGTTCCGTTCTGGGCAAGAACTCCCAGCGCATCCATGCAGCCTAGCATGGATGAGAGCAGGGAGAGCAGCGATAACCCCCCCAGGGTAAACAGAACAGAACCAACATAAATGTATGGCAGATATCGTTAAGTTAAATAATGCTATGTACACATTTTAGAATTAGTCTGATTCAAGGAGAATCAGAAGGCTGAATCCTGACTGACAGAGGAGGAGTTGGGGATGGAGGAGGGTAATTAGCTATTGAGCAATGCGAAAACTGCTGATACTACTGCGGGTCCTTATATGTATATGAATACTTAGATAGGTGTCGTATTCCCATAGGTTGATGGGGATCAGCTGAGAGTCAGCTGATGCGAGCTTGACTAACGTGACCTGCCAGAACTAATGCTACGCTAGATAATTAGTTCATTATTTGATCATTTTAAATCTATCTATTCTGCTGTGATTATATTTATTATTTGCTTTTAGAATTTACACAAAATAGAACAGTTCCACAAACAGCGTTTAATGGATAGAACATGAGTCCTTTTTTTCTGTCCGAATATGTTGAAGTTAAATATGTTATGATTCTTGAACTATGCTGTAGTACAAACAGATATCTTGAAGTTGTAAAACAGAAGTATGACTTGAGACATTAGGTCAGTAAAATAAATTGCACCTCTCCATAAAAAAATCAAAACATCTATAATTTCTAATTCAGACAAAGAGAGAACAAAATGAAAAGAGATGTAAATAAACATCCTTTGTTCTTTGCGATTCTGAGTTGGAACCTGTTTTTATGTAAGTGTTCGACTTAATTTAATCTGCGAGAGAGAAAACTAATCAGAATGTTTTGGTCTTTGACATACGTGAGCATTCACTTTTTCACTTGCATGAAAGGGAGAGAGAAGAGAGAGAGATGGATTAAACCAGGCAGAACCGAAACAGGGGTAGAGCGCTTAATCAGGAGCCCTTGAGCTCAGAGGAAGGAAGACAGACATTTCCCCCAACAACACACCTGCCAGTTTGACGACAGCTACCTGTAGAGAACTATAAATTCACAGGCTATTTGAGTGTGCAGCTCTGTACTGTTAGTATGTGTTCAGGTACATGGTGTAGGATATACAGTGAATAGTGTGCAAATAGCATGCATCCATTTTTTTCGTGTTCTCCATTTTCGCTCATGGAAGGAATGCATGAGCCGATAAAAGTATACCTTGAATTCAATGTAAGCTGCTTTTGATAAAAAAAAGTGTCAAATGCATTACAGTATATGTTTGTTCATCACTTTGCATTTTATGTTTGTTAATCACTGTATGAAAGGTTTGTGAAAAAAGCATCAGTGAGGAAGAATCCTTCAGAAGAGAGCCATCTAAATGAGCAGCAGCAGGCTGTCTGACCTCTCCACCAGGTGCTAACACAGCTCTCACTTCCTTTCTCTCTCTAACACTCATTCCACTCCAGCGTTTGAAGTGGATGGTCTGAATCTCTATAATTCTCTCGGATCCTTTAGCAGAGCCATTCCGTACCCGACAAGGAGAAGAAAGCGGAGAGAAGTCATTAAAAAGAGTTGCAATATTAGTCTGGACTCATTTTTTGTTTTTATTAATTCATGGCCATGCACCACAAAGTCTGTTTATCTTCTGTCCTGATGATTTCACGTTTCTTACAATTCAGAGACTTTAAATGCAGAGCTGTCTTCCATATTGCAGTTCATGTTTAAATATAATGTTTGTCTTTACAGAGGCTATTGAATTACTTATGGGGATATATTCACACGTTATAAAACTGAAAAAGGATGGTGTATAAAATTGATTTTAAGATAAAAATTAGACGACAAAGAATTAACTTGACGGAGCTCAAACTCAAACCACACGGCAGCAACAAACAGGAAGTGACGTCACCAGTTGAGAGAATGAGAGTGTCCTAGGTACAAGACATCAATTGATAAATGCTAGAACAGCTGTTTACTTCAAGACAAAATAATTTTCTTCAAAGATAGTCTCTCCAATAGAGTAGAAAATAAGCTACCACACGAGAGCTGGACTATTAAATTATTATACATTTTTTCTTTTGTTTAATATATTTTGAAAAGGTACCACCCCAGTGACAGGGTTTCTTTATTTTTTGGGGAAAAAAGTCAAATGTTTGTTTAAAAATAAATAAATAAAAATAACAGTATTTACTTCAACCAAAGCTAGAGGAAGTGAAATGTTTCTTTGTAAAATCATGTACATTATGTACAACATAAAATACAAAAACAATTAAAATTAATTAAAAACTAAGTATATATTATGCAAAAATGAATTATGTAAAATTAAGCTGCAGTCATAATAATTATACATAACAATGATTTGTTTTAATGTAAATATCAAATAAATATATACTAGCTGATTTATCTACTAAGGGGTCCTCGGCCTCAAAAAATATTAAAGAAAAAAATATATTATTAATATATATATATATATATATATATATATATATATATATATGAATGATTTGGCTTTGTTTTTGTTATTTCTGTTGATTATAGTGATGTATTCAGATGCTAGTTTCTTTTGGAAAAAGCCAGCAGACATGTCTTTATTGTTTGAGTGTTTGGTTTCTTTTGAAATTCAATGGTTTCATTGCCAACAATTCACATTAAACACAAAGCATACTTATCTTTTTGTAAGTGAATGTATTTAATGTAGTCTATTTTTTTTCAGTTTGCATTGTTTTGTTAATTTTTTTTTAAATAAGCTACCACACGAGAGCTGAAATCTTAAATTATGATTATTTTTTTTAAGAGTCTTTTGTTTAATATAACAGAACATTCCACGGGATGTAGCCACACCATCTTTTCCTAAAACCCTCCCACATACATCAAACATGCTTTAAGACTGTTGTGTTGGAGCGTGTGAGCAGCAGCATAGCATGTCAGTATTGTCAGAGTTGTCAACAACAATAGCAGCAACAGCATTCTCGCATGACAAAATAACAACTGACTGCTTATGAAGCTGAAAATGCTGTTAAACTTTAATGATCTGCTTATCAACTACCACAATCTCAAATTCCTGTTTCCATGTATGGGCTGCCTTGTTAACGTGCAAAATGATTGACAGGTAGAAAGTGATTTGCTAAACAAGGAGTCTGAGGCGAATTTTTGCAGTTTCAGAGCTATATGGTGGTCACAGAGACGGATGTGATATTTCAGGACACCTAATCCACAGATATCTGTAAGGTAATAGATCATATATTTTGGAGTATCTGTATATGCTAATTGATAAAAAGGACATTTCCCACCTATCCAGTGAAAATAAACGTAATCTCCCTCTAGCGCACCAAAGTTTTGAACTTGATTATTATTATTGTTCGGTTGTTATGAGAAATCATCATCCTCTTACAATAAATATTGCATAGTATAAAGCAACGCAAGAATCACTGTGAAGTGAAAAATACCATATACTGTAGTTTTTAGTTCGCTCACAGGATTGTTGTGGTCTGTTTCTCACACAAAACTATCATAAGGTTCCAGAAGTTTTAGGAATATAGCTTCTATAATAACACTTTATGGTGTTCTAATGGCACATTTTGGCACTCTTTGCTTTCATTGTATGGTAAAGAGCAGAGTCATTCTGCCTAACATCATCTTTTGTGTTCTGCGGAAGAAAGAAAGTCATATGGACTTTGAACAACATTAGGGTGAGTAAATCAAGACAGAATTTTCATTTTGGGGGCAAACTGTTCCTATAAGAGAGTTGAATTAATTCCATAGTGTGGACACAATAGTAAACAGCCTTGATATCTATTTATGCGATTTGCATCATTAAAAAGTGGACCATTTTCTTTGTAGCCCTAATTAAAACAGCCTTGCTTTACAAGAGTCTGCGAATAAAAACAAATCAAACAAAAAAACCGCTTTGCTTATGTTAAACAGAAACCCACATAAGTCATTAAATGTTTAAATATGGATCCTTAATTAAATACATTGCCCTACATTCTCTGGAAAGCCTTTAGTCTGGACTAAAAGTTGTTACACTGCTAACTTAAACTTTCTGCACACTGCACAGTTTTAGCAATCCTATAAGATCATAACAAACGTCCCAGGTTACGTATGTAACCATGGTTCCCCGAGGGAACGAGACGCTGCGTCGGAAAATGCTAGGGGAACGCCTTCAGCGATACCAAGCTCTGAATCATATGTGTAATCAGTCGAATGATGGGCGAGACGTCCGCGGCGGGTGACGTCATGACCAGGAAGCTTTAAAAGCACGTGAGGTGCCGCCGGCGCTAGCTTCTTAGGAGTGAAGCAAGCTCTAATAGGGATGCCGGAAGTATGGCCTTGCGGAAGAGCCGTCTCCAACCGTCTGCTAGATCATGAGCGATCTCCGCGTTCTCAGTCGCCGCCATGCCTCAGCAGCAGTGGGACCACAATCGCAAGATCACAGGCACGGACACAGTCCTCGGAGTGTGCCCGGCGAGAGCGGAGCGTTTAATAGCGGAAAAAAAAACACAATCCGCCCCGACTGCGCGAGCTTCGCTCCTTATTAATGCTGCTCATTATAATATAAGGCATAATATTGTTTGATTGTGTAACTGATGTTTGTGCAACTGGCGAGCTCTTTGACGCCCTCCCAACGTGGCCTGCTCTCGCCCTTGAAATGCTTTGTCCTTGCATGAGCTTAGACATAGCTGGAGCTTATAGACTTTGGACAGACAACAATAAATAAGACTCACAGAACATAAATCGTGACCGACACACACAGAGAGCTTCGCTGAATGACAGAAAGCTAGCACCGGCGGCACCTCACGTGCTTTTAAAGCTTCCTGGTCATGACGTCACCCGCCGCGGACGTCTCGCCCATCGTTCGACTGATTACACATATGATTCAGAGCTTGGTATCGCTGAAGGCGTTCCCCTAGCGTTTTCCGACGCAGCTCGAGTTCCCGAAGGGGAATCACACTGCGACATGGATCTAATAAACTTGGGTATGAAATGCACGTAGACTGTATGATGATGACACCTATACTTGTATGCTATGATGCACGTTTGTATAGAAGAATAAAATGTCTTCAGCATGCGCTAGTGGAAAACAAATAGAGCATGATTAATCACATATTGGCAGTTGGAGTTTTAATGTGTGCTGAAAAAAAGTAGAAGTGGCAAAAGAGGAAGGAATAAGAACCTGAGGTAAGCAGTTTTATGTTTTAGTGGCATGTCGCATTAATTTCATGTCACATTTTTATTGGCTGGTCAGTAAACATGGGTTGTAGCAGCAAACACACTGAAACTGTCAGAAAATTATCGTAGGCTATCTTTGGTCGCAAGACCGTGCCAGCCGCCATCTTTGAACCTCTCTCACTGTATAACACAGGACCACCGATTAGGAGCCACAAACACAGAAATCGCCATTATTGTTTCACAATGCCAATCTTTCATCTTGAACAGCCAAATATCATGCAGTGCAGGGGTTCTCAACTCTGGCCCTCGAGGTCCACTTTCCTGCAGACTTTAGCTCCAACCCTAATCAAACACACCTGATCAAGCTAATCAAGGGATTCAGTATTGCGAGAAAGTTACAGGCAGCTGAGTGTGATCAAGGTTGGATCTAAACTCTGCAGGAAACGTATCTCGAGGGCCAGAGTTGAGAACCCCTGGTGCAGTGTGTCTCTGGCTTTTTAACACTAGAACCGCCAGGGGGTACATTTTACCCATGCACAAGACTACTGTTTTGATATGGCTAAAAAACCCATGTTACTAAAAACTCATAATTACTAAAATAGCCTATAGACAATAATGAGCAATAATAATTCCCCACACTGACTGCATGATGATGCAATGACAAATTCAAGCGCACAGCTTCAACTAATTAATTTGTTTAGTTATATAATTTATAATTTGAATAAGAGAACAACACCAATAGACTTCGGGTAATCAAAAAATGGTTTTATTCATTACTGTACATCATAGATCGAATTATTTTTATTTTCTTTTTAGAAAACGGGCAGACTAGAATAAATAGTAAAAGTAGTGAACAATCAACAAGCTAAATGGCGAAACAAAAATGTTATAATTAATCCACAGTTTGAACAGTTATGAGTAACGTTAGGCTAAAATGTCTAAATATGATAGCTGGATGGATCGCTGTCAGATGCTGAGCCGACCCAGGCCAGGACGCATCACTTATCTCCATCAGACTCTCTATCGCTCATGGCATTTAGTGCTTCTAATACCTCTTCAGCATCCATAAATTGCCTTCTTTTACTCATTTTGACTTTATTTATGAAACCAATAACCGCTAATTTAGTGAGTCAAAGGCATTGCCTAGCAATGTACAATGTTAAAATATAAGCAGCAAGAAAATGACAGCGCGAAAATACAGGCATTCTATAGTGGGTAAATTTGACCCGCTGGCGCTTATAGGCATAAATTCCCTTTTTTTTATCTGGTTTTATCTAAACGATTTTTAACATCAGGGGATTGTAAATTACACAATTTTAGTAAAAGACAATGACTGGAGACTTGAATGTTTTATTGAAAATGTGTTATATACATTTGAAAAGCAGCCACGGGGTACATTTTTCAGTTCTAGTGTTAAAGCTGAAGTGTGAAATGAGCATTGTAAAAATAATGATTGTTTTCAACCAGGTGTCCCGCCAACAAAACGGTGTGCCATGCTCTGTCCTAATGCCCTCTTTCAAGTGTTTTTGGCAAGTATGATGTTTATAAAGCCAGGTGGAACGGTTTCATCACAGTTTAATGTTCTCTAAATTATAACAACTGTGATGTGTTGCATTACAATTCAGCAAGCTAACTATAAGCATATCACTATCAACTAAGATTCTCTAGTTGACCTGAAATAGAAAACTGGCTGTATAGGTGACATGCTAAAGTGTGCCTTCCAAATTGCTGTTTGACACATTTTATCTTGCGTGGCTATTAATGTCTACATTCATGCACTTGTATAGAGTGTGTTTGGGTATGATGGCAGCTTGGCCAATCCAGACACTTTCAAACTATTGCATTCTGTGTAATGAGGATATTTACACATTGAATAAGCCACTGGTAGTCTGTTGTGTTCTTTTGCTTTAACCGTGCCTTTAGGAGTACTAACAGTCTCTCTCCAAAGGTAGAAGAAAGGTAGCATCTGCAATATTTGTTATTGACTGGCCGGTTCAATACACAACTATTAGCCTCTGTCAGACTGATTAAACAACTGAAGATGAAGAGTGAAGATGTCTGGACTGAGACCGAGAGATAGAGAAAGCGAGATGCTACCTCAGACGACTCACTTGTCTGCTCTCTCACCACCACTCCTTTGCTTTTCAGTCATCTATTCATCTGCTACCCCTCCCTCTTTTTCTCATTCGCCCCTGGACTATGTTTGATTCATGCCAGAGATGATTCACACTCCACCATATCCGGCAAGAGGGAACCCTCACTCTCCATCCATAATTCAGATCCCCCCCTTCTCTCTTTCCCTGTGTGTGTGTGTGCATCTCCATCCTCTCGCACACTGCCTGTGTCTTGTGCAGCTGTCGATGCATGGGGTAGAAGATCGTGCCATATAGAAGACTGGGATCCATGGAAGCACACAGGTAAGAGAGAAATCCTTTGCTTTCTCTGCAAAGTTCACCCTTTCGGAAGAGAAATTAATATTGATGAAATGGGGTGTGGATTATGGACATTTGAAGTTAGTGGGAAATACAGATAGAAAGGCATGAGATTGGGAGCTGTGGAGTGATTGAAAGTGAAAAAAGAGATTGTGTGGGTAATTTGATGGTAAGGGATGGGTGGCGCTCAATGTTGTCTTACATGTGATGCATTGTGCAATTAGAGCCGCTCTCTGGGAAAGTTATATCGCTGCTCTTTAGTTTATGTGTGTGTGGCTGCTTGTTGCCATATGACTCTGTTTATTCATCCTCAAACGCCAGTGAAGGCACTCATACTATATTCATGGGATGTTGCAGCTTGTTCAGCTGAAGAGTGTGTGTTTGTTGATGAGAACAGCTCAATAATGCAGTTACTTGTGGATGTAACACATTTGCTGATGGGCTTTTTTGAGACTGCATGAAATAATGCATAATAGGATGACAAATGGCTGTGTTGGTGTTGTGTATGTGTGTGTGGTCCTGGTAAACCTGAATGTCCCCATAAAACATGGAAACCCAACGTGCATGTGTGTGTGTGTGTGTGTGTGTGTGTGTGTGTGTGTGTGTGTGTGTGTGTGTGCGTGTGTCTAATCCTGGTAAACCCTACGTTTTGGGGACAAAATGTCCCTATGGAGATGGCAATATCCAAAAGCATTGTCCTTGTGGGGACATTTTTGGTCCCCATGAGAAAACAAGCTTATCTTACAGAATGAAGTTTCTTGAAAATCAAAAAATGCAGAAAGTTTCATGTGAGGGGTAGGTTTATGTGTAGGGCAATAGAATATACCATTTGTACAGTATTAAAACCTATTGAAAATCTATTGAATGGCCATATAAAACATGGAAACCCAACGTGCATGTGTGTGTGTGTGTGTGTGTGTGTTAAAAATAGCTTTACCTGTAGGAAAGGAAAAATCCCAACCTATGATATTTCTGATATTCTTCTAGACAGCAACAGTATGAGATCAAATTCTGAATCTTCTGCTTTCCTGCTGAGAAAAACGAGTAATCTCACGTCATGTCAACAATGTCTCAGACGGTACTCAGATTTGCCAAGATACCAACTTTTCTAAGACCAAATTATCTGAGTTTTGCTGATGGTCTTATAGCTCTATATTCTTACTGTATGCGAACAGTTGACTCATTTTGGTCTAATTTCAATTTGGAAATTAGACAAAAATTACATAACAGGCTCTTCTCATGTTTTTTGCCATCTTATGATGAATCGCTTGTTGTTTTCCTCAACTGTAAGTCGCTTTGAATAAAAGCATCTGCCAAATCAATAAGTGTAAAATGTAAATGGAAGAAAGACCTTGGTCAATTTTGATATTACAATATAACTGAGAACTCAAGTCTCCAGATTTCCATAATGTTTGTTTATGAAATATTTACTCAATAGTGTTTTGGCAATAAGCTAAAAGTGGACAAATATTGGCCGATTATTGATAGTGATCAGTCTCGGTTCATCAAAGAGTTAATTATGAATAAAGATAACAGCAATGCTTTCATATACTGCTATATATGCTTTTAGCATTTTTGTGATATGTTGGTTTTTCAGCTCTTGTGTTTACAAGCCAGCAATGTAGCAATGAACCTATATAGTATATCCACATGTCCACAAAGTTACAAAATTAAAAACAGAAATATTCAGTGCACCTAGTAAAGGTTACTTTACTAGCTTGGTATATAGGTCAGCTTTCAGGCTGGAAAACACACAAACATACACACACACACACACACACACACACACAAACACATATCAGCAGCTGCCTGTACAAATGTGTGAAGCTTTGCATTGAATGCAACACTCTTTCCAGCTGGCACCCCAGAGCTGATAAGGAACCTGACACAGCATTTCATGCACTGGCTTAACATCGCACCTTAACATAACCATGAACATACTGTAAACACACCTCTGTAAACAGACCAAGGCTACACAAATATTAATATTCTACCGATTCATTTTAGTGAACCGGTTTGTTCGCACAATTAATTTGTTGTTCGCACAATCATTGATCAAACAAATGATTTAATGATTTCATTTTACTTCATTCTATTTATAGAAGCAAAGTATTTATTTAAATGCTGCTGTTCTTCACTAGGTTTTCTACCCACATAAATTAGTGTTTTTCTAACTTAAGTATCTGTATTAATTTTGTAATTATGTTTAATATAATGTTTTAGATGTTTTTGTGCAAAATAATTATGTCTATTAGCAAAATAGTTATTCATAAAGATTGTGTCCTTTTACATTTCTTTATAGGGTAGTGTAGTTTAGCTGAAAGGTACACTTTTTTTATATATATATTTTTGAATTTTCTAAATTATTTGTGTTTTTATGGTAAAATTAAAGTGCCCCTATGGGTGATGAAAGTTTCATATTTTGGTTTTGGGAGTCCCCAACAACAGATTGACATGCATGCAAGGTAAAAAAAAAAAAACACTTTCATTGTTTTATAATATGCATTTATTTTTACCTTACTTGCTCAACGATCAAACACAAACCCCTTCTTTGCGTGACGCTAATCTGCGGTGATTGGTCCAATAGGTCTCATTTTAATTTCATCTCGCCTGATAAAGCTGCCATTGTGAACTGAACAGCGTTACTGGGGAAACCGCTATTTTTACGCCCCAAAAGCGGGACCTAGTGGCAAAGAATGAATTTGCATTTTCATTCAGACCAACGACCAAAGTGGGCGGGCAATATGCTAATGTTGACGTCAACATGAAACAGCTTGGGATTCGTTTTAAAAACGACTCATTTCAATGATTCAGAGTCGACGCTTTCTTTTGAGAGACAATAACTTTATACACGGTGCACTTTCAGATTTAAAACTTTGCAGGATGTTTTCATTCGCTTAGAGCTGTGTTACACACTGCATGAAAGGTCATTTTCAAAAATCCATAATAGGGGCTCTTTAAGTAAAATGTAATGATGTCACCATAATTTAGATGTTTGTGTGCCATGCAGATAAATGCTCCAATCACAGAATTTCTGTTCAAAGCTTACTTAAATGTCTGCTACATTTTTAGTAACTTTTAGTGGAGTTAACTTCTTCGTCAAAAGGGTTGCTTGACTGTAGTTGACTTTAAATCACGAGTATCTTATCCTGCTACGGTTTCAAAGGACCTTTCCCAACACAGAGAACAACGCACGAGTCAGATGGCATGTAACATGCTGGATCCATTCCACATTCAAAAGGCTGTGGTATTGTCTGAAAGAAAAACAGAGACAGAAGCATCTGTCAAGGATGTGAGCTGTTTCTGGAAAAAGAGAAAGAGGAAGAAAAGATTGCTTTTCTGTCTGACTGTGTTTCTTGTGTGCTTTCTGGTTTCAAGGGGAAGCAACTTGCTTTTAAAACGCCTTGAGTTAAGAGTAGGCATAAACGATGCTAATGATTAGGCTTGTAATGGCCTGTGTGTGTGTGTGTGTGTGTGTGCATGCTGACCCACACTATTGTATTTGTCAGCTATAGGCTCATGAATCACTCTTGTTGATTAAAACGCCTCTAGCATGCTGGCTGTGATTACGCAGCTGCAACCATTTTAACCAAGAAAACAGAAAGAGAAAGCTATGCTAACCAAAGGCATTTCCAAATGCAAAGTGTAAATTCACACAAAACGGTATTCACAACCCATTTTACTTCCGTAATCTGGTGTGTTTCGAAGTGAAAATGGATATCCAGTGAGGGAAAATACAGGATGAGACTTTTGAGAGTTTTATTGCTTGAAAAACAAGAGGCGTGATTTCAGCCTGGGGAATAAAGGTCATTACAAAAGGTCATTTCAGAGACAGAGCATGATATTATAGTTTAATAAAATATTACAAAGACAAGCATTTTAAAATATGCACAAATTAATCCATTAATAAAGAAAATAGGAACAATTTTGAACTTTATGAGAACTGACTCGGAAATTATAACAAAATTATATAGTGCAGGGGTGTCCAAACTCGGTCCTGGAGGGCCGGTGTCCAGAAGAGTTTAGCTCCAACCCCAATTAAACACACCTGAACCAGATAATCAAGCTCTCAACGTAAAGGCAGGTGTGTTGAGGCAAGTTGGAGCTAAACTCTGCAGGACACCGGCCCTCCAGGACCGAGTTTGGGCACCCCTGATATAGTGTATAATCGGCAATACATTTTATTATTGGGGCATATAATGAGAAGTCAGCCTTGTCCGGTTATGAAATGGGCAGCTTGGCTTTTACTCTCTATTGGTAAATTGTTGGTATTGAGGAACATACTATCATGCTATTTATTAGTAGACTTTTTCAGTTTATATTAATTCGTTTTTTATGGAAGCCCATTTCTGCCACTGAATAAAAAAAAAATATATATAAAAGGTAATTGTGACTATCTCACAATTATGACTTTTTTGCTCAGAATTGCGTCATGCAAACTCACAATTCGTACTTTTTCTCAAAATTGCATGATATAAAGTCAGACTTGCAAGAAGAAGAAAAATCGATGAGAAGTCAGCCTTGTCCGGTTATGAAATGGGCAGCTTGGCTTTTACTCTCTATTGGTAAATTGTTGGTTTTGAGGAACATACTATCATGCTATTTATTAGTAGACTTTTTCAGTTTATATTAATTCGTTTTTTATGGAAGCCCATTTCTGCCACTGAATAAAAAAAATATATATATAAAAGGTAATTGTGACACAACATAATCTCACAATTATGACTTTTTTGCTCAGAATTGCGTCATGCAAACTCACAATTCGTACTTTTTCTCAAAATTGCATGATATAAAGTCAGACTTGCAAGAAGAAGAAAAATCACAATTTTGTGAAAAAACGTCAACATATCAAGTTATATTTAGCAGTTATGACTTTATTTTTCATTTTATTTTATATTTTTGTTTTTATTATTTTTCATTAAAAAAAAAACGGAATTGCAACCCAGCAGGCACAGGACGTCAATATAACATCAGATTGACGTTGGACATATGTTGCATCTTGTTTGAGAATGAAAATTGGGTTGACGTCAGAATTTTACACCAATTTTACGTTGACTTGACGTTGGAGTTTGGTAACACATCAAATATCAACGTCAGCTGACATTGTTCCCCACATATACCTACGCAACCCAGGCAACAATTAGTTCTGTGAAACAAAGCAAAACCAATGTTACACCGAGTCTACGGATGTGAGCGGCGCGGCGCGTTTTTTTTTTTTTTCAACGGTCGTTTGATCGCGTCCAGTGTAGGCAGACTTTAGCTGTTGTAGACACGGTGTTACTCACCTATCAAGAAGAAACAAAGCAACCTCGGCGTCCGATCGCAGGCCTCCGCTCCTTGAGTTCTCTCCAGAGCTGGAAAACGGATCCGATATTTACACGGGTCCTACTTCTTGCCTTATCGATCCGCAAACGTTTTCCTCTTTTGTTTATCATCCGCCATCTCTATCTTTCTGTCGCTGGCTCGGCTAATGTCCGTGCTATGCACTGAACGCGCTCTCCTCCACATCACGAGTAGACACGCCCCTTATTGCTGATTGGCTACAAGTTTGTTTTGCGATTCGGCCCGAATCAGTTTTTAAAGTGTTTTTGAAAAATCACTTACTCTGCCTTTAAGTTAAGTGGCAGACCCGGCGCCAGACACAAATTCACGGACGGGCATTTCATTTTTTCAGGGGGGCACAAATCAGATCAACCTCATTGCAATGCATAATATCATTAATTATGAATTAAATGGACAAAAAACTAGGAAGACTTGACGTACCACTCCATTGACACAATACAACAGAGTCGTAAAGATTGGACCTAGCCTACTGAAGCAGTCTAAACACACGTTGCATGGCTCGACATCAATTCTTGTCCGCTTTTCCAGGACAAGTGGATTTTTTAAAAGGAAGTTTTTATAACATGATTCAGTTAAGCAACATCACATGACCAAGAGTGCTGAATACCATCACGATTGAAAATGTGACACCGATTTCATATGACAGTTCACTAAACAAGTAATTATTAAGTCACTTACAGTTTAGACGCAATATTGACTGTTTTTGTTGTTTCAGCAGCGAAAATAGTTCAAACAAAGATCACAGCAGAACCATAACGTGTCAGTCTCACAGCAACACTCAACCGTGTTTTCATTACTGAATGATTCAGCGTTTTGAACGAATCGGTTGAGTCAAAGATTCAATGACCCATTCATAAACAACTGCCTCATTATTGGTGAATCAGCCGTTTGAACGATTCGTTTGAATGAATGACTCAATGACTCGCTTAATAAGAACGCTTATCACATGCCGCCACCTACTGGCGCTTTAGTTTGTTTAAAAGTGGCATTCTTTCCAACATTTCTTATTTGTATATTCAAAAACATATTTTAAACAATCTCATAACATTATTTAATGTAAATTATTTAGTGTAAATTATTACATTTGATTGGTAACAGCCCTATAGTGTCTTATTCTAATTTAATTTATTGATCAAAATTAAGAATTGAAAATGAAAAATGAAGCATATATTTAAAAATATAAAGTGGAAAATGCCCTTTATAAAGGTAAAAATGTCGCAAATATTAATGAGAATATTGCTTCATAATCAATTATATACAACACAATTGTCACAATGTCAAGCCCTGACACATTTTATTTATGTATTCATTGTTACAGCCTATATCGTTGTGTTACATTTTGTTTTTTTAAAAGGCAGGGACTTTATAAAATAGTCAAATATAAGCAACTCACCACAAATAATAATAAAAAAAATTATATAAAAAAAAAAGTAAAAAGTCTACTCAAAGTGCTATTTTCTGTTGTATATAACCATATCATGTTTTATTTCATTTTTCACAATGTCTAGACAAGGACCTGCTTAAAATAAAATAGGCTTAGCCTACTCATCACATTAGTAGAGCGGTAGGCGACGTTGTGCGACAGAGTGGAATCTTCTTAAAACAATGTCCTTCCACTCCTCCCGGAACTTTTTGGTTAGGTCCTTTTCAAATGCCAACTTAATTAAATTGGCCTTGCGTCGATGAAGCATGCTAAGGCGATGCTCTGTAAGGACGTTCTTTAATGTGGAAAAAGAGTTCTCACAGAGTGCCGTGCTGGCACCAAAGGTCAAAGCATGTTTGAGAGCCGTCATCATGCTTGGCATTGCTTCGAGAGGTTTCTGAAAGTGTTGTAGAACTTTTTTCATTGTCCATTTACCCCCGTCGGCTGGAAAGGAGTCCTTCATTTGCACGAGTAGGAATTGGTGACCCACTGTGTATTCAGATTCCACGATGGGTGTATTAGTAAGGTCCAGTAAAGGTTTCACTTTGGACACATCCAAGAAAGTAGAATCCTCTGGGTCCAGAGATCTGAGCGCATCCATCAGCACACAATTGCGTTCCCCAAAGCGTTCCTTAATTTCCCCACAAACTGCATCGATACAACTGAAATACATCCTGCGTAGCTCTGTTTCGTCGCTGAGATCTTCATATAAAATTATTTCCTCAACTGCATACATGACGAAGGATGTGTTTAGTGTACGTCGTCTCTTATTTGGCACAGACTCTATTGTTGCATCCTTGCAATGCTTCAAGAGTGTCACAAATTCCTTCTCAGAACGGAGATTTGCAATACACGTACATGCTGAATTTACAAGTTGCACACCTGTTAACAGATCAATTTCTTCTGCCTGTAGCATCAGATTAGGAGGGTCGAGATACGATAAGATTTTGTGCACCATCTCTGCAATGAACCTAAAGCTGGGTTCAGACATGGCCTGTAGTAAACCTGCTGCTTCAACTCGCACATCTGCGCCATAGGCTGGGCTGCTGTTGATTTCTCGGAGCAGTGTGGATAGGTCATCAAATGATCTCAGAATAACGGAGACCGTGCCAAAATGACCAGTCCAGCATCAGTCCTGCTTTTGTTAATTCTTCAGTGATCGTGTCAGTCAGTGTTTCTGCGTCTCCCTGGTCAGCTGTGGCAATTGTCAGAAGACGTTCAGTTGGCTCATTCAGTTCATTCACAAAACGCACAACTATCGAAATATTCTCTCTTCCTGTCGGGTCTCGAGTTCCATCCACTTTTATCGTAAAAAATGACTCGCCAACCTCTTTCACTATGTGCGCCATGACCAAAGTACTCATTATCTCTATCAAACTGTTTTGAATGTCATGGCTAGTATACCTAGCATTGTGTGGGATAGTCTGCGCTATCTTGGCCAACACAGCATCTGGAAATGAGTCCTTCATTTGCATGCTTAGGAATTGGTGAGCCACTGTGTATTCAGATTCCACAATGGGTGTATTAGTAAGGTCCAGTAAAGGTTTCACTTTGGACACATCCAAGAAAGTAGAATCCTCTGGGTCCAGAGATCTGAGCGCATCCATCAGCACACAATTGCGTTCCCCAAAGCGTTCCTTAATTTCCCCACAAACTGCATCGATACAACTGAAATACATCCTGCGTAGCTCTGTTTCGTCGCTGAGATCTTCATATAAAATTATTTCCTCAACTGCATACATGACGAAGGATGTGTTTAGTGTACGTCGTCTCTTATTTGGCACAGACTCTATTGTTGCATCCTTGCAATGCTTCAAGAGTGTCACAAATTCCTTCTCAGAACGGAGATTTGCAATACACGTACATGCTGAATTTACAAGTTGCACACCTGTTAACAGATCAATTTCTTCTGCCTGTAGCATCAGATTAGGAGGGTCGAGATACGATAAGATTTTGTGCACCATCTCTGCAATGAACCTAAAGCTGGGTTCAGACATGGCCTGTAGTAAACCTGCTGCTTCAACTCGCACATCTGCGCCATAGGCTGGGCTGCTGTTGATTTCTCGGAGCAGTGTGGATAGGTCATCAAATGATCTCAGAATAACGGAGACCGTGCCAAAATGACCAGTCCAGCATCAGTCCTGCTTTTGTTAATTCTTCAGTGATCGTGTCAGTCAGTGTTTCTGCGTCTCCCTGGTCAGCTGTGGCAATTGTCAGAAGACGTTCAGTTGGCTCATTCAGTTCATTCACAAAACGCACAACTATCGAAATATTCTCTCTTCCTGTCGGGTCTCGAGTTCCATCCACTTTTATCGTAAAAAATGACTCGCCAACCTCTTTCACTATGTGCTCCGTGACCAAAGTACTCATTATCTCTATCAAACTGTTTTGAATGTCATGGCTAGTATACCTAGCATTGTGTGGGATAGTCTGCGCTATCTTGGCCAACACAGCATCTTTCCTCAAAGTATATTCAAATAAGGACAAAAATAATCCGCATCCATCTTCAGCCATACAATCAAAAGCATCATGGTCACCTCTAAAAGGTAGCTGGTTCACTGCAAGGAACTCGATGACATCGATTACTGATGATAAGTAGTATCTATTGCATTCCAAATGTTCTGCATTGATTAAAGTTGTGATTTCTTTACCGGTCTGAATCCGTCTCTCCTTGTCCCTCCACATAGCTTCACAAGTCTGGTGTTCTTTTGATGCTGAATGTCCTTTCCCAGTTTCCACTGCATGCTTCCAGTCGCAAAATCCAATAATCGTAAATGTGGTGTCTGTGGCAGAGGAGGGCGCCTGAAACGTTCTGCATGGGTAGCAGAATGCAGTATCAGCATGAATAGAGTATTCCAGCAGTCTCTGCGTGATTTCTTTACCGGTCTGAATCCGTCTCTCCTTGTCCCTCCACATAGCTTCACAAGTCTGGTGTTCTTTTGACGCTGAATGTTTATTAAGTCCTTTCCCAGTTTCCACTGCATGCTTCCAGTCGCAAAATCCAATAATCGTAAATGTGGTGTCTGTGGCAGAGGAGGGCGCCTGAAACGTTCTGCATGGGTAGCAGAATGCAGTATCAGCATGAATAGAGTATTCTAGCCAGTCTCTGCTTGTATACCAGGAGCTGTTGAATGATATTTTTTGCCTGAGAAAACATGTGTAGGAAAGTTTTTTAAGATTACTTGGTTGGGTTTCTCAACTCCGAGATCCCCTGGTGCTGCCACCTGTGACGACCCTTGCTTGAGGCCTTGGCAACTGGAACGGCTGGCCTCTGCAACGTCTTGCGAACTGCGACACCCAGGGCTTTCGCCTACCGATACATCGCTGCTGCTCTCTCCTGCCAACTTTGGTGGTTTTTGATTAAAGAAACGCCATATATCCATAGCACTGCCACACGAGATCGCTCAGCATTAAAAAAAAATAAAAATAAAACTAATGGTAGAGGTAGCGCTATGCTTAGCAAACAACCCAACATTTCCACGCTCACTATCGACAAACCAATCAAATACGTTTAAAATTATTATTTTTTAAATCAGACCAAACACATTTTTATTTTTATTCAAGAGTTATATATATATATATACAAAACGATAACTTTTTATAACAGTAGCCTATTGATAAAAAAAAAAATTGTACAAACAAGCAAGGACTGGTGGTTGGTGGGATGTGGAGCTGAAGAGAGGTGAAGAGAGACAGCAGGCTCGTCCAGGGCGGGCACTAGTGACTCACAGGGCAGGCCAGGCCCCCCAATGCCCGCCCATGGCGCCGAGACTGTTAAGTGGTCTAAATGTATTTATCTGTATTTATATATTCTGTGGAAGGCGTAGGACCAAGAAATGTTCATCCAATCAAAACGCTTGGTCTGAGCATTTTAATTTACTTTCCTACCTGCCTGTCAAGGTATATATTAGCATACCTCTGCGCACCCAGTTCGTGCAGACAGGATACATCATCAGCACATTCAAGCACGCTGTGCAGACAGAGCGAGAATGGCAGACAAACATCAACAACCCGATCTTCCTTCCTGGTATTGTAGTACTTTTAAAGTTTTCTCACCGGTGAATGACACATGATGTATCCCAGCGGTTCCCAATCCCAGTCCTTGCACCCGCTCTGCATATTTTGAATGTCTCGCTTAGTTAACACACCTGATTCAGATAACCAGCTCCTTAGAAGTGAGCTACGTGCATGAACTGTGTTCCAATCGATATGATCCCTACACAGTGTTCATTGCTCCCTCCCCCCTGAGCACTGAAATCCGTTGAAGTTTACTTCACTTCGGAACATGGGCTGGAATTGGGAACTGCTGATGTAGCCCATTGTAATGTTGTCTCTGGTATTCTGGTCTGTGAGTGTATGTGCGTTCAGGGGGTGTGGGCGTGATTGCAGGGAGGGTGGGACGTTCGCTTTCAGTGCTATCAGGCTAAAGTTTGCATTTTCCAAGATCTCCTACTGCACCTTTAACATTGACATTAGACGTTGAATTGACATTGAATTTTGCTCACCCGACATCACAACCGAAATTTAACCAAATATCAACGTCTTATGACATTGTGTGCCTGCTGGGGAGGGGAATTTCAGTCTTTTTTTCCCCCTCAGAACTGCACTTTATTACTTACAATTGTTCATATCCTGCAATTCTCACTTTTTTTTCACACAATTCTGACAATATAACTCACAATTGCGAGTTTATACCATGCAATTCTGAGAATTTTTTTTTTTTTAATTTTGAGATTAATATTCACAATTGCCATTTTTTTAATATTTTATTCAGTGGAGGAAATGGGTTTCCATAGTTTGTGTATTTGATCTATCTGTGAATATCGTGGGCTCATTGTGTTTTTAGAAGCAGCATGTGCTGAAATAATTAAGTCGTCGCATTTCGGTCAAAACGTCAAAGAGTGCTTAACATGTTGATCACTGTGATTTTCTCTTGGGTATGTGATATTTTTATTGAAAATATTCCACATTGTGTATACTAAGACTCTTGTATCATGTTTTTAGTTGGAAACTGATTTCAAATGGATCAGTTTATTCACCTTTCACAAACAAAAGGGAGTTTACAGTTGATTATAACAAATACTATTTAAATCTCAGAAATAGAACATGATTGCAGACATTTAGTGCATTTTAATGACACCTTAATTTATAGTAGTAGCCTGCATTCTGAAATATTGATTGAATGGTGTGCAAAAGCAAATGTCATTTAATAGCTCAGCTGCAGTGATGCTGATGGCCTTGGTTAGCACCAGTTTTTTTCACAAAAGTCCCATGACTGTTTAAATTTGCCCTGCAATGTATCAGGTTAAATCTAATCAAGCATAAATAAACATGTTATAGTTTAATTAGGGTGTTTGTTAAATTGTTTAATTTCAGTCACATTTAATTAGATGTGCAGAACATTGCGGTTTTTAAAGCTGTGCAGTTATATGAATGCTATAGCTGTTATGTTATTATCTTTTATTGCGTTTAAAACTGTAGTAGTAGTTTGGACTGTGCTGTGCTCATGACATTTTTTTATTTATATTTCATATGTTCATGGAAGATTTGAGAACTCCAAGGCCAAAGATATGAGCTGCTGTCTGTTCCAATTAAACAGCATCTTGATCGTTGCAGTGAGATATCATAGAATCATTTTGTACAATTGTGCATTCATGAGATATAAGAGATGCTTTCTGTGATTCTGATATTTTATTCTGTTATCAGCTTTGTGATGCCTCGCAGCAAACGGATGCGTGCAGAATACATTATGACTCTTCTCTTACACACACACGCATACACACACACACACACACATACATACACACACACACACACACACACACACACGCATACACAGACTATTGCATAATACTTTTTTATTTGACAGTTTTACATTTCTGAAAGATTGTGTTATTAGACTAGTTTCACCAACTCTCATTGTCACATGAGATTTGTTAACTTGCAAATATAAGAGTGTTAAGACAGAGATATTTTATTGGTGTTTCAGAAGTTTCATTACACCATATACAGTATATATATATATATATATATATATATATGTATGTAT
>NW_015505220.1:1916375-1933709 GCF_001515645.1 Sinocyclocheilus grahami | reverse complement strand
TATATATGTATATATATATATGTGTGTGTGTGTGTATATATATATATATATATATATATATACTAAAAATAGTTATATATTCCATAATATTATTTTAAAAAATGTAACATTTCTGGTAAGTAAATTTGATAAGAAATCTGTTCCCTTGCCACTAAATTGAACATTCTGGAGAGGAAAGTGTATTTATTTTTTATTTTCTTCATGATAAATGACGTAGAGCTTATTTGCTCGTTTAACTGCTGGTAAGAAATGTCTTGAGATAATTAGCCACAAACACAGGTCTGTAGTGTAAATATTCAGTTTGCGTTATCATTGGCTGTTTCTATCACTGTCAGTAACAGCGGAAACAGATGGAAATTGTTTATGCAGGTCTGTCAGTGGCTGTAAACACAAACAGCTCAAGGCACTGAAGATCGCACTGCAGTTTTTTCCTATAACTAGTACATTGATGGAAAGAAAACTGTCTGTTTCAACTTGTGTTTTCACACAGCGTCAGAACTCATACACCTCGGATGGTTATTTTAAGAGTCGTTATG
Source organism: Sinocyclocheilus grahami (assembly GCF_001515645.1). Lineage (NCBI taxonomy): Eukaryota > Metazoa > Chordata > Actinopteri > Cypriniformes > Cyprinidae > Sinocyclocheilus > Sinocyclocheilus grahami. The sequence continues at coordinate 1,933,173 of NW_015505220.1, read as the reverse complement.
TAGTTAATCATGGAGCAGGAAAGCGAGTTAACAGATGTTTAATGTGCAGCAAGGCTACAGGCTGTTACTCATGAAATCTCTCTCTCTCTCTCTCTCTCTCTCTATATATATATATACACGTTTTTTTTACATTTACTAACAGCTTTTATAGCCTTCATGCATTATAATGAAGGATGCACATTAGGTCATTCATGTTTGTCTGTATAATTTATCATTCTCATTCTGCCACAGAGAATGATGGGAAATCTGGTTAAACACCCGAATGTGTAAGAAACACAATGGTAACACTATCATTAGCTTAACAGGTGTTTGACTGTCAACAAAGAAGCTTTCTAGCAACCAAATTGTGGTGGATAAATGATACTGTGCAACACTGACATTTGTTCTGCAGACATACAATTATCAACAAAGAGAACAATTTATTGTGTTTTAAACACCTGCAAATTTTGTCGAACAGGTTTTATTTATGTTGTTAGTAATTTTAACTCATTTTCATGGCAAATTAACTGTTTAGGCAAATGTGTATCTATTGTAATTTAGTTTATTGCAAATGCAATCACTTTTTTCACATTTATAAATGTCATGCAATTCGACGTGTCCAGTTTATGATCATCATTACAATACGTTGAAAATGTGACAGTACTGTAAATTGTAAAACATTTACAGTAATTTGGTTCAGTGGCTGATAATTTGATCAGTCAAATGAATGGCATTTTTAATAAGATGACCCAGAAAGTAAATCAATTCTACATGATAAATGTCACACTTGAAATATTCCAAGTATGCTAGCATTATCATATTGCATTATATGCTAGGATTATATCAAATTCTTAACAAGTATTTTGTCTAATTTTCCATATCTAAAATATTTTGTCCTTGGGGGAAAAAAAAAGATATGCATCGTTGAATGATTTGAAAACTCATTATGTTTAATATACTGTAAGTGCACTGGCAGATTTCCCCACTTGCTTTAAGTATGAACAAGTTGCAAATAAAAAAAGTGCAGTATGTCAAAATTTGGCACAATTTTAAAAATTAATACACATCTTAAAGGGATAATTCACCCAAACAAATGAAAATTCTGTCATTAATTACTCACCCTCATGTCGTTCCAAACCTGTAAGACCTTCATTTATCTTTGGAACACAAATTAAGATATTTTTGATGAAATCAGAGAACTTTCTGACCCCGCATAGACAACAAAGCATCTGACACATTCAATGCCCAGAAAGGTAGTAAGGGCATGTGACATCAGTGGTTTAGCTGTAATTTTATGAAGCTACGAGATTACTTTTTGTGCACAAAGAAAACAAAAATAACGACTTTATTCAACAATTTATTCTCTTCCATGTCAGTTTTCGATGAGCGTTGCTGTCGATGGAGGGACAGAAAGCTCTCGGATTTCATCAAAAATATCTTCATTTGTGTTCTGAGGAGGAACAAAGGTCTTATGGGTTTGGAATTACATGAGGGCGAGTAATTAATTACATAATTTTTATTTTGGGGTGAACTAACCCTTTAAATTCTCATGCATTGTTGCTTCTTAAGTTTTTGCTGTGAAAAGTCATTTGACTTCAGCAGTTTCCTTTTCCATTCAGTCCTGATGAGAGAGCACTATGAAACCATGTTAAACCTCACACTACCTTGAAGAGCAGCATCCACATTAACCTGCTTGCCTACAGCAAGCTACAGACATTGGCCCTGACCTGTGTGTCTGTGGCCTATGGGAAAGAGAGAGCCAGGCAGAGTGATTAATGGTCATGATTAGCAGGTGAATGAATGTGCTCTTATGGCCTAGAGCATCGCACCGCATGTATCTCCTCAACCAACGTATCCTTTATGGAGGACAGCTTCCTCAAAGACACAAAGTGACCTAGCCAGGGGGAGCTGAGGAAACGTGGGTGGGAATTTTGCAATGGTAATGCAACATGGAAGCGTGTTGGTATGAGTCAGATCCCACGGGTGCTTCATTGTTTGCATAGATAGCTGCCCCTGATATGGTTTTTGCATGACACATATTCAGTGAGAAGTAATGTGGGCCATCTTTTAGATTCACAAAAACTCATTAACATGCAAAACTTGAGGCAAGATTTCACACTGATGCTTTCTGAGGCAAATAAACCCGTTTAGCTTGAGCGAAAGCAGATACGTGACCTGACCTAATCACTGCAATTGACACCAGCAGTTCGTACACATTTTTCAACATGCATTAGCATAGAGCCTAAACCAGCATGTGTTTAGAAAGAAAATGAGGTCAATTTTGAGTCCATGTTGAATTTTTTTCGGCAGATTCTGTATTTTTCTACTATGTGGATTCGCTCTGTGCTCTTCAGGAAATATCTGCGTTTGCCAATAAATGGCTTTCTTTATTGTAGTGTTGTGTTTGAGACTGAACGGCTTTGAAAAACAAGTTTTTCTCCTCGTTTAGCTTCTAGGAGGAACCTCTAGTGATTTGACACTTCATAGGGTGCAAAGTGACAGACGATGACAAAACCCATTTAACATGACGTGTCAGAAATTTGATTTGTCACATTTTATTTGATGTGTTTTATCCAAATGGCAGAGAGTGAATGAATGTATAAACTCTAAACCTGTTGCAAACAATCCTTAAACACAAATTGACCTGCAGCAGTAAGTCTGGAAGTGGAACATTAAACAAATATTTTACTCAAAAAGGAAAATTCTGCCATTATTTATTCACCTTCATGTTATACCAAACCTGAACGACTTTAGCTCTGTGGAACACAAAATAAAATATTTTGAAAAATGTCTGTGAAAATCAGTATGGTCCAGTGTTGTTTTGCAGTATACAAAATGTCATACAGGCTTGATGTTATATCACGATATGAGTAATTGTATTGTATATATATATCACAATATAGTTATTTTTGCTTTATGATAACTTAACAGAACTTAACAGTAAGCGATTAAATAAAAATAAGAAACTAATTACAAGCAATAGGACGAAAAACTACAGTAGAACAAATAAATAAGAAATGCTACATACATTGTATGACGTTGTCAAAACACTGCATATTCTTCACTGTGTAAATTAAATATATATTTATTCTTATTAAAGTTACAAAAGTGATACAGTCAAGAGCAGTGAGAGATTTTCTATCTTTTTTTTTGTTTGATTAACATGAATGACAGACAGTAGGAATATTAGACTGCTGTCACTTTAAGATCTGCCCACTCATAGGCTTGAGGGTGAGTAAATGACAGATGCTTAATTTCTAGGTGAACTATCCATTTAAAGGGGCTGTCTATTTTTTTATGATACCTCTTGTCCTGGGAATTTTACCTGTATTTAAATCAACATAAACACGACCTGAGCTCCTGAACAGCTTTAGAGCAGCTTTATTTTAGTATCATTGCGATACTAGTTTTCAGTCACAACAAATGAAAACATTTGAAGACTTCTAACTTACTTCTGTTTTACTTTGAGTTATCTATAATACCCCTGCATTAAAGGCTGTTAGCAGTGTTTTGGAATATTGCAGTAAAGTAAGCAAGGATGCGTTTGACAGAGCTAATTAATGTGCTACCAAAGCATCCTAATTTTATCAACAGTATGTTTGAATTAAATCAGTTTAATTGTCTTCATGATGCATGTTTTCATCTTTGGTATTGTTGATACAAAAAAAACAAACACACTTTTAAGATTAAGTTAGCATGTTTCAAAGCTAGAAAGATACTTAATCTGTGGCATAAGAAAGTAGTTGCCATAATATCCTGTTACTGTGCTATCTAGTATAAACTGAATAATTGATCAATTGTATTTTGGTTAGAGTTTTGAATGATGTTTCTGTTAGTCCCCTCAGTACTATGAACATAAACATGATTATGGCTTAAATAAGTCCCCTACAAGCGTATGTATTTGTATATGTGTGTGCGGACAGTATGTAGGTTGTTTTTCACTCTTGTGTTTGTCACTCTTCTTTTCACTTCTAGTGTTGCATTACATGATGCCGTTTCTCAAAAAGGTCACGGCACTCATAGTTGAATTTGCCCCGTTACTTCATCACACCCTTATTGCACTTTAAAGCCGTCTTTAGAAACTAGTCAAGAAGAGCAGCTTCATTTCACAGACACACAGTCAGACACCAATCCTGAAGTCTCTCATAACAAGTTATTCTGTCAAAGTCAACGGGTGGCTCCTGCTCGTGCTTTGCATGCAGCTGAATCGATTAGGAAGAAGAATTAGTTTGCCTTTAGCAATAAATAAGAGACGGTTTGTTTGACAAGTGATGTTTATTCTTTGTGCTCAGGAGAGAATGTAAAGCCTGCAGCTGTCAAACTGAGCTCTTGTGTACTTGTATATAATGTCATGTTTTTTATATCACACTAATGGATGTACAAATTAGTTTCCCCAAAGCAATGTGATTAACCTACAAAAAAAGAGCTAAAACTTACTTTTTGCCACATCTGCCAGTTATAGTTGAATTTCAGAGGTGCCTGAATTGTTTATACTGTGTGTACCATGAGGGCTCACATATTGGTGTTATTATATAGTCTTGCAGTTCAATTGATTCTGTTTTTGTCATGCTGCAGAGCCACTCAAACTACCTTATTTTTATCAACCAATTTTGCTGTTTATATCACAGTAGCTATATTTGGCAGCTGTCAGTCAGATGCGTTTAGATATTTTGTAATGTTTGAATCTGGCTCTTCCCTTTGGAGTTAGAATTAGAATAGAGTTGTATTAATTATATAAGACTGTTAGTTTTACTTTTTTTGAGTCAGTTTTTTCCCGTTGCTGTTACACTGTAAAAATGATTTTTCAAAGTTGTAAATAAGTATAGAAAAAAAGTCTTGACCAGGGGCACATCAGGTACTCACGAATGAGACTATGGGTGCTCCAGAGAGGGAACAAAATGTCAAAAAGAAAAAGTGGATCCCATTGCAAGAAACACAAATAATCCACGTCCAGGCACTCACATAGCAGGCAAAATATAAAAAGCCTTTATTGTGCGACAGGGCTACATGTTAAAAAACACCAACGCGTATCAGCCCAAACATTGGCCCCAACAATTGTAAATAAGTGTTTTACAATAAAATACCATTTCACTCTTTGTACTTCAGAAGTTCATGCTTAAGCCATTGCGTTGCTTGCTGTTTCGTTGTGATATAATAAGTATATTGGCTGTTTATGTAACGCCCCTGTGGACTGTTTGTTGTAGTTTCTTTAGCCCGTCTAATCATTAGTTAATCACCGTCATTGTGCTCACCTGTCTGCCTCTAATTATTCACCCCATATTAGTTCCTGTCTGTCTGAGCATTGGTGTCGGTTATTGTTAATGTTACCCCGAGTGTGTGTCTCACCTCCCTGAACCTGCCTTGTTGTGTCTACAATAAATGTCATTATTGGAATCCTTGTCGTCCTCGTCGTCCTGCCTGCCTCCACACACCCGTTTCCGTGACAGAATAACCGACCTAAAACAACAACATGGAGATCGCTGCTCTTTTCCTCACCATATCCCGCCGGGATCTCCCCCTCTACGAGTACGCCGGGGAGTTCTGCAAGTTCGCAGCGGTGACGGCGTTAGAGGACGCCGTCCTTAATCAGCTGTTCTGGCTCGGGGCCAACTACCATCGCCCCGTGGACCTCCCAGACTCCACTGGACTAAGTTGGAGGGAAGTTGTCTTCCGGTGTCTGGGGAGTGTCCGGTCCCGAGCCAGAACCAGTCCGCCGCCATCCGCAGCTCACTCAAGCCCGAAGGACATCAATGTGGCAAGCCCGAAGGACGTCAGTGTGGCAAGCCCGAAGGACGTCAGTGTGGCAAGCCCGAAGGACGTCAGTGTGGCAAGCCCGAAGGACGTCAGTGTGGCAAGCCCGAAGGACGTCAGTGTGGCAAGCCCGAAGGACGTCAGTGTGGCAAGCCCGAAGGACGTCAGTGTGGCAAGCCCAGAGCTCGCTCCAGTGTGCCTGCCGGCCGCTGGCCTCTCAGCATTGCTGGACATGGCGCTGCCCCTGGAGTTCACTGGTCCTATCCTCACCCCAGTGTCGGTTCCAGCCCCAGTGCCCGCTGCTCGTAAGCGCCTTCCAGAGCTCGCTCCAGTGTCGGCTCCAGCCCCAGAGCTCGCTCCAGTGTCGGCTCCAGCCCCAGAGCTCGCTCCAGTGTCGGCTCCAGCCCCAGAGCTCGCTCCAGTGTCGGCTCCAGCCCCAGAGCTCGCTCCAGTGTCGGCTCCAGCCCCAGAGCTCGCTCCAGTGTCGGCTCCAGCCCCAGAGCTCGCTCCAGTGTGCCCGCCGGCCGCTGGCCTCTCAGCATTGCTGGACATGGCGCTTCCCCTGGAGTTCACTGCTCCTATCTCACCCCAGTGTCGGTTCCAGCCCCAGTGCCTGCTCCTTGTAAGTGCCTTCCAGAGCTCGCTCCAGTGTCGGCTCCAGCCCCAGAGTTCGCTCCAGTGTCGGCTCCAGCCGTCATTGTGCTCACCTGTCTGCCTCTAATTATTCACCCCATATTAGTTCCTGTCTGTCTGAGCATTGGTGTCGGTTATTGTTAATGTTACCCCGAGTGTGTGTCTCACCTACCTGAACCTGCCTTGTTGTGTCTACAATAAATGTCATTATTGGAATCCTTGTCGTCCTCGTCGTCCTGCCTGCCTCCACACACCCGTTTCCGTGACAGAATAACCGACCTAAAACAACAACATGGAGATCGCTGCTCTTTTCCTCACCATATCCCGCCGGGATCTCCCCCTCTACGAGTACGCCGGGGAGTTCTGCAAGTTCGCAGCGGTGACGGCGTTAGAGGACGCCGTCCTTAATCAGCTGTTCTGGCTCGGGGCCAACTACCATCGCCCCGTGGACCTCCCAGACTCCACTGGACTAAGTTGGAGGGAAGTTGTCTTCCGGTGTCTGGGGAGTGTCCGGTCCCGAGCCAGAACCAGTCCGCCGCCATCCGCAGCTCACTCAAGCCCGAAGGACATCAATGTGGCAAGCCCGAAGGACGTCAGTGTGGCAAGCCCGAAGGACGTCAGTGTGGCAAGCCCGAAGGACGTCAGTGTGGCAAGCCCGAAGGACGTCAGTGTGGCAAGCCCGAAGGACGTCAGTGTGGCAAGCCCGAAGGACGTCAGTGTGGCAAGCCCAGAGCTCGCTCCAGTGTGCCTGCCGGCCGCTGGCCTCTCAGCATTGCTGGACATGGCGCTGCCCCTGGAGTTCACTGCTCCTATCCTCACCCCAGTGTCGGTTCCAGCCCCAGTGCCCGCTGCTCGTAAGCGCCCCCCAGAGCTCGCTCCAGTGTCGGCTCCAGCCCCAAAACTCACTCCAGTCCCAGCTCCTCGAAAGCGCTTTGCTGTGCCTGCTCCTCCAGAGCACCCTCCAGTGCCAGCTCCTAGAAAACACTTTGCTGTGCCTGCTCCTCCAGAGCACCCTCCAGTGCCAGCACCACGTAAGCGCTACCCTGTTCCCGAGTTAAGCCCACGGAGGGCCCTTGATCCCCAGTTCAGCCCAGGAAGGGCTCCTGTTCCCGAGTATAGCCCAGGAAGGGCTGCTGATCCCCAGTTCATCCCAGGAAGGGCTCCTGATCCCCAGTTCAGCCCAGGAAGGGCTCCTGTTCCCGAGTATAGCCCAGGAAGGGCTGCTGATCCCCAGTTCATCCCAGGAAGGGCTCCTGATCCCCAGTTCAGCCCAGGAAGGACTCCTGATCCCCAGTTCAGCCCACGGAGGGCTCCTGTTCCCGAGTATAGCCCAGGAAGGGCTGCTGATCCCCAGTTCATCCCAGGAAGGGCTCCTGATCCCCAGTTCAGCCCAGGAAGGACTCCTGATCCCCAGTTCAGCCCACGGAGGGCTCCTGTTCCCGAGTATAGCCCAGGAAGGGCTGCTGATCCCCAGTTCATCCCAGGAAGGGCTCCTGATCCCCAGTTCAGCCCAGGAAGGACTCCTGATCCCCAGTTCAGCCCACGGAGGGCTCCTGTTCCCGAGTATAGCCCAGGAAGGGCTCCTGTTCCCGAGTCCCCGGCTCCACCATGGCAACCCGAGCCCCCTGTTCCGCCATGGCAACCCGAGCCCCCTGTTCCGCCATGGCCTCCCGAGCCCCCTGATCCGCCATGGCAAACCGAGTCCCCTGTTCCGCCATGGCCTCCCGAATCTCCGCCTCGGGCTCCTCCACCACCTGCTCCGCCGCCGTTGGACGATCCTCCTAGTACCCCTCCGCCCCTCCCTCTGTTTCTACGGTGCGAGGACGCACCTTCCGTGAGGGGGGAGTACTGTAATGCCCATGTGGACTGTTTGTTGTGGTTTCTTCCCTTTGTGTTGGTTTAGCCCATCTAATCATTAGTTAATCACCGTCATTGTGCTCACCTGTCTGCCTCTAATTATTCACCCCATATTAGTTCCTGTCTGTCTGAGCATTGGTGTCGGTTATTGTTAATGTTACCCTGAGTGTGTGTCTCACCTACCTGAACCTGCCTTGTTGTGTCTACAATAAATGTCATTATTGGAATCCTTGTCGTCCTCGTCGTCCTGCCTGCCTCCACACACCCGTTTCCGTGACAGTTTATTAATGTCTAATTCTGCATGACCCTGTAGATCCCTTAACCCCAAACCAAAACAACTACAAGCAACTACCTAATTACTATAAGCAGCAAATTAAGTGTATATTGAGAGAAAAAAACACTTAGTAAATAGTGAATGTTTCCTAATTGAAAGTGTTATTCAAATTTCTCAGTAAAATAATTGTTCAGTATATGAATTTAATTATCTTTTATTTTAAAGTTAAATAAGGAATTATACAAGTAAAACAATATTTAATTTGTATTTATCAGTATTGCATTGGTTCAACCCAACTGGTTGTTTAGTTACAAAAACAAAAATAATTGCAAGTAACGCAATAGCAGATCCAATAATTATGAGAATTGAAGGCAAATCAGCACTTAATTTCGGGTAATAACTTAACAATGGTGACATACATACACAACATGCAATGTTATTGTGAAATGTAAAGCTACACTCAACTACCTAAAGCCTCTTGAAGGGGTCATATGATGCTGCTAAAAAGAACATTATTTTGTGTATTTGGTGTAATGAAATGTGTTTATGCGGTTTAAGGTAAAAAAAAACACATTAACCTTAAACCGCATAAACATAAAACCATGTCTGCGTTTGTGATCGGAGAAATTACAAACAACAAGTGCTACTCTACACTGCTCAAAAAAAATTAGTTTGAATCGTCAATGGCAAATTCTTTAAATATAAAAAACTTACAGTCTGTGAGTCAGAACAGCCGGCATTGTAGTCTACTCTACGAGGATCAGGAAACAGTCCTCCATAAAATGCGCTGGACACATATGCATATTTGGGTTAAACTGTTCTGGAACAGTGTTGTAAATAAAACTGAACCACTGATTTCTAGTTGTGTCCTCTTTTGGAAGGCCAACCAAAGTAGTTTCGCTTTCACAACGAAACACAGCGCCTTCACGACATGGCGGCGTTGGCAACAGCAATACTACAGCGAGAATAAAAGTTATGCCTTCTTTCTTTGCGTGAACATTTGGACGGCGTTATGCAAATCTTCCCACATCGTGACGTAGATATGTGGGGGCGTGTTAGAACGAGGCGTTTTAGGTGGGCGTGGTTCACTCTTAACTTTTATAAAGAATATCTCTTTGGATTTGAGACTTTAGTCTTTGCAACTTTACAGATCTTCTTAATGCACCAAGAGCTTGTAACACTCCAAAGAGAAAGGAAAAATTGAAATCGCATCATATGACCCCTTTAAAGCCATTTCACACAATTTGAGAGTATATATCTGAATTTTCCACAAAAATAACATAACACATTGGTTATGTCTAGCAAAAAATAATGTGAGATGTTGTTACTGTGATATAAAACTCATAACATGAATGAAAGTGATTCTGCTGTTTACCACAGCTATTTACTTTACCTATACTCTTAAAAACAGGGTTCTTTATTGGCATTGGTGGTTCATGAAGAATCTTTAACATCCATGGAACCTTTCCATTACCATAGTTTTCTCATATCATGGTACTACATAAGGTACTATAAAGAATATCATGGTAGTTTTATGGTACTTTGGATTCCTTATAGTGGAAAGACGAGTTTTAAAATGTTTAAAAAATGGTTCTTTTAAGAACTGTTCAGTGAAAAATTCATCAAGGATTCCAGAATGGTTCTTCTATGGCATCACTTCAAACTAAAACTTTTTGCAACCTTTACTTTTAAGAGTATATTGTCCCAAAGTACCATAAAACTAGCGTAATATTCTTCATAGTACCTTGTGTAGTACCATGATATGAGAAAACTATGGTAATACAGCACAAAGAACATGTGCTGACCTAGTGCAGCTCTGGCTGAATACATTTAAAGTTTCTCTTTTATATGACTTTAGTGCACTAGAAATGTTGTGAGTAAGACTTCTGCTGGTTGGGGAATTTATGGTCATGGTATTGCTGAATCATTTGTTCATAGTAGGGCCATTGGTCTTGCTGACTTGTGGTAATACGTCTGTGTTAGGAGCTGAATATGGTGCTCAGATGATTCCACAGAGGGGGGCAACAGCCTTGAGACCATAAAAACATGATAGGGCTGTTCTTGGTGGAGAAAGCATGAGCTTGAGTTGATTTGGGTGGACAGTTTATTGATTTTTTCCACACATGCTGAATTGGGCCAGACCTGCTCTGTACTTCACTTATGTGGTGGTGGTTTACTATCAAACCAGTAAAAATGGTCAAATCGATTTCAGATGTTTTGTTAACTATCACCATTTTGTTCACTTCAATGTCACAGCTCCTCTCCAAAACCAAGCCTGTTGTTTGTGGGTTCTCTAATCGGTCCGAGTTTTCTTTTCTTTCTTTCCTTCTTTCTTTCTTGAAAGTTTTTTTTTCATATTTTTTCCGAAGCTTGTTTGCATTCATTAATTCACTCATTCATTCACTCATTCATTCACTTACTCACTCATTCATTCATTTGAAAATAATGTATTTAAAAATAACAATATACAGTATTTACACCCATGTGTGTTTTGTATAGAATACTTTTTTTGCATAAAAAATAGGCATATCTGCTTAAAACAATAATGCTTTGTAGAAGTTTGCCCATTTTTGTGAAAACAAATAATAATTTATATATTTTATATGGAAACTTGCTTTTTTTTTGTAGTTTTTTTTTCACAGAAATGGGCAACGTTTTTCCGTGCATTTTTGCTTTTTAAATATGTAGAAAAAAATATGTAAAAATATGAAAAGTTTCTTACATTGCTAAAACGCTGACATTAACCTGTAAGCATGTGAGCCCAATGCCAGCAAACTCAAAGAGAGTGTTTCTGACTGACTGCTGTTTGATTTGACCAAAAAAAATAAAAATAAAATAACAAGTGGAAACTGGCCCCCTGCAAGCAATCCGACTCCCTTTTGCTGTTTACAGAGCTGATGACTGTCCCAGAGAAACCTATTTCAGAGATATCTCTCAGGCAGTAGGGGCATTTTATGTGTGGTATTCAAAAAAATAGCTTACAGCACCTTCAAGTCTTCAATCGTCATGTTGTTGCCATGCAAAACTCGTATTTATCACCACCGCACGACCACAGCTAGTAGAATTTGTCTGCTACTTTAACACCAAGTCACCAGAGAAAAGCTCCATGAACTTTGGCTGTTACGGGACAATCCCAATGGAGCAACCAGGGGTTAAGTGCCTTACTCAATGGCACAGTGAAGATGGCCTCATAGTTCGCTGCCGTGGTCAATCACATGACCTCCTAAAGACCCTGTCACATGAGTCGCGTCAAGGCTTCGACGAAAGCACCATGCACCGCTTCGACCTCCACATGAAAAGTGTTGCAGTGTCATGTAAGGCTTATTTTACAAGGTTTCTGGGCAGCAAGAAAGCAGTATGTGTACTGTACACAGTGAAAACATGTATTTGAACTTCGAATAGGTAAAAAAAAACAAAAAAAAACAAGGCAATGGGTTTGATACATCACAGAAAAAAATAAAGGACTCAATGAATGTGAGTTAATTACATTTTATACTGTCTCATGGTGCTCTTTAAGTTAAATTAGTTTTTAATTTTTACATTTTTAATTGAGGCAGCGTGACTAAACAGAAAAAAATTATAAGGCTTCAAATATCTCTTCAAAAAGTTTGTAAATGGTTTTGCTGCTTTTTTGACTATATAATGCCAAGAACCTCCAAATATAAAGATTCCTTCTAAAAGATAAAGGCTGTAAAATATTTTCATTTGTTGCAATCAAATGTATTATCGAGAAATATGCTGTATAATATAATAAATGCTATATACTTATTTATATGTATTAATGCTGTGACAGATGATTAGTAAGTCTGATGCTATGAATGCTTTTCCCCAAACTAATGTATTAACTTAACATCAGTTTTTTTCTGTTCACTATTAGAGTATCATTAAATGTTGGAATGTTAAGAAAATCATTTAATTAATTTTACTTTGAGGAAAAACTCATTATGTTGTGAGAAAAGAGAATTGAATTATGCCGGTATAGATGGCGGTAACAGGCTTAAGTCTTGATAAGTGAGTCATTGAACAAATCAGTTTAGGTGAATGATTCAAAACAGTGATTCATACAGGAATGAAACAAAGTGACTCAACTGATTCATTCAAAAAGTGATTTGCTCACAAACGACATGGATGTGTGTGGAAGCTTGTTTCTGCCATAGAATAAATTTGAACTTTTTTTATATCTCACAATTCTGTTTTTTTTTTTTTTTCTCGCAATTCTGAGAAATAAAGTCAGAATTGTTAGATATAAATCTGCTATTGTGAGAAAAAAAGTCAGGTTTGTGAGTTAAAATGTGACCTTTTTTTATTCCATGACAGAAACAAGACCGAACAATTCTGAGTTTTTTTGTTTTTCTCGGAATTGCGAATTTATATCTCATTTCTAAAATCATATCTTGCAATTCAGATTTTTACAATTCTGAGTTTACATCTCAGAATTGTGAGGAAAAACCTCAGAAGTGTGAAATAAATAGTTAAAAAGTCAGAATTGTGAGGTGCAAACCCGAATTCTGAGAAAAAAATCTGAATTGTGAGTCACAAACTCTATTTCTAAAAAAGGTCAGAATTTACATAGAATTGCGAGTTTGTATCTTATATTTTTGGAGTTTTGATTATAGAAATAAAAAGTAAAAAAATTCAGAATTGCGAGATGTAAACTTAAAATTCTGAGTTTACGTCTCACAATTCTGACTTTTTTCTCAGAAGTGCGAGATTGTATCTCGCATTTCTAAATTTATACCTTGCAATTCAGATTTTTTTTATTTTCTCAGAATTCTGAGTTTACATCTCTGGGAAAAAACCCCTCAAAATTGTGAAATAAAAAGTAACATAGATGTGTGTTGCTTGGTGATGCACAGCAGTTCACTGTGGCTACGTTTGTTACTGTTTCCGTTGCAAAGCAAATCATACACCAAGTAACTGCCAATACTGTGTCTAAAAAAAATGTATATTAACATATTATTTATTGAAGTGATGTATAAAAGTAGTATCACTCACACAATATTGCTGTTGTATCCATATAATCAGTATGTGGTGTAATAGCCCACTTGACCAGAGCCATTTACCGTACATTCATTCATTTAAAGTTCTTCTCCAGACATACATGTATACCTGTGCACCAGGACACACAAGAGCACTGCTTTAGTGTTTTTCAGCATGTACAGCTTTCACTTGATGCTATCTAACTGTGAATATTCTATGCACGGCACATCAGAAATGGTCACATGGGTTTAACTGCAACCTTGAGGCCAGGAAAAACAAGTTCTTAATTTCTGCGTGAACACATAAAGTGGGGAAGCTTAGCATGCGGTGGAGTTATTGGAGTTCAGAACGTGACCTATCAAATTCAGATGGATTTCCTGGACTGTCTGTTGCCATGGCAAGAGGACAAGTGCAGATGAGCCACGTTTCAAATACCATTAAAGCTGTATTAACTCTCCTCATTGACTAAAGCAAAAACGCTTTAAACATGCTAATCTGGAGAGAGAATTAAGAGAATATTGTGGGCACTTAATTGCCTGAGATACACTGGAGACAGTTTGAACACACTTCAAGAGAGAATAAAGAAAAGGCATATTACAGTTACACATATTAGAGTCGGGCACTCATGCGCTCGTTAGTAAGAGTGATCATCAAACATGAAACACGTTAATTGTGACTTTGCTTTAAACTTCAATTCATTTTGATTTTGTGGTTTAGTTTATCTTTGTATTATAACCTCTATATATAGTCAGTGGTTAAATATTAGGGGGGGAACAATTCCTTAGAGACAGTAATATTGGTATCATTGATACTTGCATTCAGTCATAAAAAAGATGCCATTAAACAAATATTAAAAATGTACTGTCTTTATGTTGTTTCTACATTAATTTGAAGATTGAATGTGAAATTATTGCAATATAAAAGTATATTAAAAAACTTTAATGTTTTTTTTTATGTGGAATTAATCACAATTATTGCAGTTAAATTTCAGAAAAAAAATGTGACTAATTAGTTATTTTTTTTAATCGACTGACAGCACTAATTGGCTATATATTAAAAATTGTGGGGTTTTTATTGTAGGTTTCAAACTCCATTTTTGTTAGATTTATGCGTAAAACAAGATTTTTTTTTCTTGCAAGTAAATTTAGTATGTATTAATACTACCTAATTTTACGACTTAAGATAAATTTACTTTGGCAAAACTTTATAATAAGAATTGAATTCAGAAGATTTATCTGGCTATTATTATTATTCTTATTATTTCATTGGCAAATTGTATTTTCTTCTTTTAAGTTTCAAACTAATAATTAATTTTGATATATTTATGCTTAAAAACATTTTAAAAAGTACGTTTTGTTTTGTTTACTTGAGATATTGTGTCTCAAGTAACTTTATAAAATTGCTTCAGCAGATAAAATTACTTAAGCAAAACATCATACTTTCTTATCTTGATTTAACTATCATTAATAATAACAATAATAACAATAAAAGTATTGTTACTATTAGTTTTAATAATAAAAGTATTGTTAATTGATTATTTTTTATTCTGTTTGCCAAATAGTATTTTTCTGTTTCTTAAGTTTCATTTCTTTTGTTAGATGTTTAAAACAAAACTTTTTTTTTTATATAATTCTTAAGTTTTGTTTTCCTGCCATAATTTGCAAATAAATTATTTAAAAATCCTACAATGTGATTTTCTGGATTTTTTTTTCTCGTTTTGTCTCTCATAGTTGAGGTACACCTATGATGAAAATTACTGGCCTCTCTCATCTTTTTAAGTGGGAGAACTTGCACAATTGGTGGCTGACTAAATACTTTTTTTCCCCACTGTATATACTGGAAATCAAGACAAAAATATTCACATATTTTAAATTAAATATGTATTACTGTAGACACACATTTAAAAAGTTATACAGGGGTCTACATACAGTTAAAGTTTTCATTGTTTCTTTCACTCATTCTTTCTTTGTTCTGTCATAATTGTATATAAATCAGTCCCTCAAAAGGTTAGGATCTAATCTGTCTCTGTTTTCTCCTTGCCCTCTGCTTCCCAAGTGCTGAAACTTTTTCCTTGAGTAACTAAATACGATTTCTTGCCTGCCAAGCCTTTTCTAATTTAATAGACTAATATTGCATTGATGTGAACCGCATCTTACCACTCCCTCCCAGTAAAGGTGTGTATAACAAGCATCAGAGCCCATTACGAGTGTATTGATTTTACAATGAGTCGTCTGTCTGCCGGTCTGTGAGTAGTGCATAGAGTTAGATTGTGTCTGTGGTGGGATGTTGTGGTGTTTGAGTTGGATAAAAAACTAGGAAGGAGACGGCGCTCCATTGTGCAGAAGGGGTGCGCTTAATTCGATTGACTGCGTGCCAGTGTGCACCATCTGGGCTGGACACTGACATAACCAATCGACTGGTGTCAAAGCCACTCTCCGCTACTTCCTTATCATCGATTGGCCCTTTGTTGAGGCTGAATTAAGATGTGTCCATGTAATTAGATTATGCCAGCCTGCGCTCCCTCCCTTCGGTTAGAGGCACTGGTCAGTGTTCCTGACAGACAGGACAATCACAAGACATTTGCATCTATGGGGTTTTAATTTAGCACTTCAGCCAACAGCTGGAACATAAAGAACATTGCAATGAACCTGAACAACTAATCAAGATAAAATTAACAGTTGCTTGATTAATACACTATAATTGGGACATTTTATAGACTAGATTTATGCCCCAGCTACAGAATGCACCAGCCGTCAACCCTGGCTTCTCCATTTCAACTGAAAAATGCGAATGCAGGGGAAAACCACAGGCGTAACAGAACCAGTTTTTCACTGTTTGCATCACTCTGTTTATGGGTTTCTTTGACGCTCAGTGGTTCACTCTGCTGTGGTTTTGTTTGGAATTATTTTCGACGGTGGAGCAAAAACAGTCAAGGTAACTGGCAGTGTTGTGTCTAAAATGAAATAACTCAATATCACCTCCTTGATTATTGGGCTGTAAAAACAATATCACACTCACAATCATTAACATTGATTTGCATGCGTGTTAAAAAAATAAAGAAACAATCCAATCGGGTAAATCCGAATAAGCCAGTCTTAACGGCTATAATGTCCCTAGATTCCTAGTCAAATATAAATTAAAATAAAAAAGTATTATATTTTATTCAAATGTGCATATAATTAATAATCCAGTCCAGGACAAAATAATCTATATTAGATTATATTATAATAATAATTTTATTAAAATTGTATTAATAAAATAAATATATGTAAAATGTAAAAAAAATAAAAATAATATATATATATATATATATATATATATATA
>NW_015505220.1:1905742-1915586 GCF_001515645.1 Sinocyclocheilus grahami | reverse complement strand
TATATATATATATATATATATATATATATATATATATATATATAAAATATAATACTAGTAAAAAATAAAATATTTATACTATCAAAAATATTTACAAATAGTACAAAAATAATATTTCAATATATTTATAAAATATATTTTTAATACAATAATATAAAAATAATAAATAAAATCAAACATTTAATTAAAAAATAAAAACAATACAAATATTTATTTTTGTTATTTTAAAATGCATTTAAATATTAAACATGGAACTTCATCAAAACATTTAATATCTATTTTGATTCATTTATATTTGTAAACAATGTAACAATGTTACAATTACAAAAAAATAAACCACTGGCCCAACCACAAAAATAAAAAATGATATACTATCAGAAATATTTGCAAATAGTACAAAATTATTTATTAATATTATATTATGTATTTTAATATATTTATAAATATAGGTTTTTGAAATGTTATGATTTAAAAAAAAGCTGTTTAAGTTATACAGCTGTAATGAAACTTCATGACATACATAAATAATAATCACACTGATGCTAAAAAACAGCTTAGTAACTTTCAATCCATTCAAAGTGATGGTTCTAAAATCACAATGTTTTCCAAGTTTTTAAGAAAAAAAAATCTTTAAAAATTTGAGGGGGGGGGGGGGGGGAAATGATGCAATGAGCCACAGAACTTGCCAGTTCCTAATAGTTTTAAGTGAAGTGCTCACCTTTCAATGTCTGACATTCAGCAAATTAAGTGCTGCGAACGTCACATAACCAAATTCATTTTCATCATCCAAATCACGACGTGTGGCATTATTTTTGCACTGAGCTTTTAACAGAACAAGAACTTCCTAAGAAGAGAAATCATTAATAACACAAGAGAAGTCATCTCTGTCAAAACAATATACATTTTTGTCTTCATAGCTGTCGCATCAAAGTTTTATTCCTAATTATAAACTTTTTATGACACATTTTGGAGGGATTGACGTTTCTGGAGAGTTTTGTTTTTATGCTTTGAGACAGAATCTCTTGAGAGTGGCAACAAGACATTTAAAACTCATTTCTGGTGTGTATTTAATACTTTTCAGAATTCTTCTTCACACCTGGATACCAAAACGCCAAAATTGAATGCATCAAAAGCCAGTGTTGACCTGTTTATATGTCAAACAAAGACACTGACATGTTCTATACTCTTCATATCCAGGCCAGAGCAGAGGTGTTACCTATAATTAACCTGTTCCGTCGGTCTGAAAACATATGGATGTTTCCTCTGAGCACGTCAGCCGAATCCATAATGCATATGTTCCTTGTAGGAGCAGGAGCAAACCCACGTTAATAATTTACTAGCATCAGAAATAATTCATTCAGCATTTTAGGGGTTGGATTTGGAGAGTCAGAAGGCACATTTTCACACATTGCACTTAACTGATATCAGAACGTGTGACTGATTATGTAACTCCCTTCAACGTTTGTATTCTGAACACGTCGTTTAATACAGCAGCGTCATTGAATGTTGAGATTGTTTGAAGAGATCAGTAGCTTTTTTGAATTAAAAGATCTTCATTATTTATGAAGTTGTCTTTGGAATGCTTTGGGATTCTTTCATCTGTCACTAATGTTAAAATCAGTGCATTACATGAAAGTTGCAACATGATATTCTACATCAAATACTGTAAAATTGCTGAAGGGCATGTGAATGGAAAGGTGCCTCAAAAACTCCATTTTGAAATTGCATGCTAGAGTTTTGTATAATAATGCACTGCTGTAAATTAAATCACACAGGTACAATCTTGTCTGCACTGAAGTTGTAGGTGTTTTGTTTTGGAAATGGAGCGAGGTGTAAATATTCTGGCTATTCACCCATAACTCAGAGCTTGTGCATTCTGGTTAATGTCTCTTACACAAAACTGTTCTTCAGTGAAAACAGAAAGTAAGCACAAACTTCAGCATTCAGCTACAATAATTCACCAAATGAATCAATGCTGTGACATTTCGCAGAAGCACAGACACACTTGGGGGTCGATATATTGCTATCTATGTCTGTTTTATTTGTTTGGTGTTGTAGATGGAGTGAATGCAGTAAGTATTTATTAGTCTTGCAAAGGTTTGCTTTAGTGTGTTTAATCATTAATACAGTTTGGACTAAATTGTGAGAAAAGCCCGAGGTTGAGAGCAGCTCCAGCTATCTGTCCCTTTCTTTTCAAGCTAACAAATCAATTAAATTGTATTTACACAGAATGGTGCTCAACTAATGACTTATACAACAAATATTGGTTGATGTCATAAATCTACATTCTAGAACAACACACATATCAATTAATTAACATTGTCATATTCTGTTCTGGTTGTGTTATATTAACAAAGATTATTTTGTATTTATTTTATTAATTGTTTTATTTTATTTTATTTTAAAACTAATTTTCAAATTATATGCAAACTATGTCTTTTTCAAGCTAACAAATCAGCTTATTTAATTTTATTTTATTTTATTGTATTATAATTTTATTTTCAAAACTAACTTTCAAATTATATGCAAACTGTCTTTTTCATTTTATTTTATTTTATTCTATTCTATTCTATTCTATTCTATTCTATTCTATTCTATTCTATTCCACTAATAGACTATGTTGTCCAAAAAGTTTTTTGTTAATATAAGACGACAACAGTCTTTTTATGCTTTGAGACAGAATCTCTTGAGAGTGGCAACAAGACATTTAAAACTCATTTCTGGTGTGTATTTAATACTTTTCAGAATTCTTCTTCACACCTGGATACCAAAACGCCAAAATTGAATGCATCAAAAGCCAGTGTTGACCTGTTTATATGTCAAACAAAGACACTGACATGTTCTATACTCTTCATATCCAGGCCAGAGCAGAGGTGTTACCTATAATTAACCTGTTCCGTCGGTCTGAAAACATACGGACGTTTCCTCTGAGCACGTCAGCCAAATCCATAATGCATATGTTCCTTGTAGGAGCAGGAGCAAACCCACGTTAATAATTTACTAGCATCAGAAATAATTCATTCAGCATTTTAGGGGTTGGATTTGGAGAGTCAGAAGGCACATTTTCACACATTGCACTTAACTGATATCAGAACGTGTGACTGATTATGTAACTCCCTTCAACGTTTGTATTCTGAACACGTCGTTTAATACAGCAGCGTCATTGAATGTTGAGATTGTTTGAAGAGATCAGTAGCTTTTTTGAATTAAAAGATCTTCATTATTTATGAAGTTGTCTTTGGAATGCTTTGGGATTCTTTCATCTGTCACTAATGTTAAAATCAGTGCATTACATGAAAGTTGCAACATGATATTCTACATCAAATACTGTAAAATTGCTGAAGGGCATGTGAATGGAAAGGTGCCTCAAAAACTCCATTTTGAAATTGCATGCTAGAGTTTTGTATAATAATGCACTGCTGTAAATTAAATCACACAGGTACAATCTTGTCTGCACTGAAGTTGTAGGTGTTTTGTTTTGGAAATGGAGCGAGGTGTAAATATTCTGGCTATTCACCCATAACTCAGAGCTTGTGCATTCTGGTTAATGTCTCTTACACAAAACTGTTCTTCAGTGAAAACAGAAAGTAAGCACAAACTTCAGCATTCAGCTACAATAATTCACCAAATGAATCAATGCTGTGACATTTCGCAGAAGCACAGACACACTTGGGGGTCGATATATTGCTATCTATGTCTGTTTTATTTGTTTGGTGTTGTAGATGGAGTGAATGCAGTAAGTATTTATTAGTCTTGCAAAGGTTTGCTTTAGTGTGTTTAATCATTAATACAGTTTGGACTAAATTGTGAGAAAAGCCCGAGGTTGAGAGCAGCTCCAGCTATCTGTCCCTTTCTTTTCAAGCTAACAAATCAATTAAATTGTATTTACACAGAATGGTGCTCAACTAATGACTTATACAACAAATATTGGTTGATGTCATAAATCTACATTCTAGAACAACACACATATCAATTAATTAACATTGTCATATTCTGTTCTGGTTGTGTTATATTAACAAAGATTATTTTGTATTTATTTTATTAATTGTTTTATTTTATTTTATTTTAAAACTAATTTTCAAATTATATGCAAACTATGTCTTTTTCAAGCTAACAAATCAGCTTATTTAATTTTATTTTATTTTATTGTATTATAATTTTATTTTCAAAACTAACTTTCAAATTATATGCAAACTGTCTTTTTCATTTTATTTTATTTTATTCTATTCTATTCTATTCTATTCTATTCTATTCTATTCTATTCTATTCTATTCTATTCTATTCCACTAATAGACTATGTTGTCCAAAAAGTTTTTTGTTAATATAAGACGACAACAGTCTATTAGTGCTTTACAGGAGGCCTGGTGGTTGTTGGAAGTCTAACGCACGTTTTTTCACCCTCTGGACAGAGAGAGAGAGTCAGATAGCATTGCCTGATGTGTCATTGATCACCTTTAAGCTCGATTAGAGTGAAAAAGGAGGGTGACAGATTTTGTTTTCCCCCTCAGTGGTTTTTGGACCTTGAAATGGAGAATGCAGCATTGTACAGTTCACCTAATGGTGCTATCACCTGCCTCTTCAAGTAAAAGTAATCTGCCATCAATTTAACTCTTGTTCCTACTGCCTGCTGCTCCTTCCACCAGCATTAAATATTACTGCTGGAAGCCATCTTTAATCTTTAAAATCATTTAAGAATGATAAACAATATCAGTGTTATTTTAGTATCTCTGATATACAGTTATAGTTTTTGTTAATATCTTGAATTAGATTTTTCATTTTAATTTTAGAATTAGTAATGTTGTTATATTTTGTGCCATTTTATGTCTATATAGTTTTGGTTAAGTTTATGTGTGTCTGTGTGTGTGTGTGTGTGTACTTTTTTATGCTACATTGTGGGGACCAAATGTCCCCACAAGGATAGTACAACCTGAAAAATAATAATAATTAAAATTGAAAAAAATAAATTATTAAAAATAGTAAATGATGTTTATCTGAAATGATGTTTATCTGAAAGTGTAACAATGCAAACAGGTTTTCTGTAAGGGGTAGGTTTAGGGTTAGGGGATAAAATAATATATTTTGGTCAGTATAAAAGTAATAGAAGTCTATGGAAAGTCCCCACAATTCACAGAAACAAACGTGTGTGTGTGTGTGTGTGTGTGTGTGTGTGCTATTATCGTTCACTGAAACTCAGGGTTATTTTTCATTTTATATTAGGGCAGTCTCTACCTTAAAGTAGTAATAGTACTACAACTTATTGTTAAATGAGTCGCTTTGTATGAAAAGTGACTGAAAAATTGCAATCAAATAAAAGCTATAATAAGGAAAATTACTTAAATCTCTCAGCCGACCTTGGGAAAATACTTAGGGTCATTCAAATATGCAAATTGAAAAAAATAAATTATTAAAAATAGTAAATGATGTTTATCTGAAATGATGTTTATCTGAAAGTGTAACAATGCAAACAGGTTTTCTGTAAGGGGTAGGTTTAGGGTTAGGGGATAAAATAATATATTTTGGTCAGTATAAAAGTAATAGAAGTCTATGGAAAGTCCCCACAATTCACAGAAACAAACGTGTGTGTGTGTGTGTGTGTGTGTGTGTGTGTGTGTGTGTGTGCTATTATCGTTCACTGAAACTCAGGGTTATTTTTCATTTTATATTAGGGCAGTCTCTACCTTAAAGTAGTAATAGTACTACAACTTATTGTTAAATGAGTCGCTTTGTATGAAAAGTGACTGAAAAATTGCAATCAAATAAAAGCTATAATAAGGAAAATTACTTAAATCTCTCAGCCGACCTTGGGAAAATACTTAGGGTCATTCAAATATGCATATAATTAATAATCCAGTCCAGGACAAAAATGTAATACTGAGGTAATTAGCATTGACTCTGCCATAGAATAAAAGAAAGCCAGCAGTGGCTTTATGAGTGGAATAATGATAAAAAGTCACAAATCAAAGACGTTCACTGTAAAGGTGCTGAAGAGACATTTACTCGCCTTGAACCAAGTGCGGAGCCTGGAGGCAAATTAAATTGACGATGCATAGTTTAACTATTTGAATGTTAAAACTGACTTTGCAAATGAGAAGCACATAAAGGGATGAGACGCACGGTAAGGTCAGAGAAAGAGGAAGAGAACTGAAGGTCATCAGCGTTTTCTTCATGACCAGGAGTTGAGAGTCTATAAAACACATGTACATAAACCAGTGGAGTGTTTTCTCATTTCATTCATGTGAAGGAGTCGCTTTTTGCTACATAGAATGGTACACCGTATACAGAGTAAGTGTTTTTATAGTATCACGTGTGGGTCAAAGCAATCATATTAGCAGCATATATATTTGTACAACCTTTACCGGTCTCAAGCAATCATCTATCCATCTAATTTTTACATTTATCTATCCAGCCTTAAAGTGCACTAAAATTGAAAACGCTCTGTATGTGACCTTGAGGGAAAAAAATTATTTGGGTCAATAAATTATGCATATAAAAAAGTAATCCAGGACCAATGCAGTGTTTCACACACACACACACACTTTATGTATTTATTTATTTATGTAACCATGCAATTTTTTTTAAATAAAAAAAACCTTGTAGTGCTATTTCAATGTTGTGTATATTGCAGTGCAACCTTTTTCCTCTACATATTTTCATTATTGTCATGTTGCGTCTTTGTCATCCTTTGTCTGCTTTGTCAGTGAATATTCAGTAAATGTAAAAAAAAAAGTCAGTAATTTTTTTGACATAATTCAAGGCCATTCATTCTTACAGTGTGTGTATACGTTCACTCAAAGTCAACTAAATACTAAATATGATTCTAAAAAACAGTACTAAATATGTGCATCATTTAACCTTTGTGTGTCAATTTATAATATGTTTTTAATAATATTTTTAGCATATATAATTTCAATATTAAATTGGTATTTGTTTTCCCAGAAAACAGAAAAAGTAAATATTTTCTTTAAATATTTGTCCA
Organism: Sinocyclocheilus grahami; assembly: GCF_001515645.1. NCBI lineage: Eukaryota > Metazoa > Chordata > Actinopteri > Cypriniformes > Cyprinidae > Sinocyclocheilus > Sinocyclocheilus grahami. The sequence continues at coordinate 1,908,610 of NW_015505220.1, read as the reverse complement.
AACCTGACAAAATGGTGCTATCAGGTGGAAAATAGTTTTTCAAAAAAAAACATTTTTTTACCATCTAATTTTTACATTTATCTATCCAGCCTTAAAGTGCACTAAAATTGAAAACGCTCTGTATGTGACCTTGAGGGAAAAAAATTATTTGGGTCAATAAATTATGCATATAAAAAAGTAATCCAGGACCAATGCAGTGTTTCACACACACACACACACTTTATGTATTTATTTATTTATGTAACCATGCAATTTTTTTTAAATAAAAAAAACCTTGTAGTGCTATTTCAATGTTGTGTATATTGCAGTGCAACCTTTTTCCTCTACATATTTTCATTATTGTCATGTTGCGTCTTTGTCATCCTTTGTCTGCTTTGTCAGTGAATATTCAGTAAATGTAAAAAAAAAAGTCAGTAATTTTTTTGACATAATTCAAGGCCATTCATTCTTACAGTGTGTGTATACGTTCACTCAAAGTCAACTAAATACTAAATATGATTCTAAAAAACAGTACTAAATATGTGCATCATTTAACCTTTGTGTGTCAATTTATAATATGTTTTTAATAATATTTTTAGCATATATAATTTCAATATTAAATTGGTATTTTTTTTCCCAGAAAACAGAAAAAGTAAATATTTTCTTTAAATATTTGTCCAAACCTGACAAAATGGTGCTATCAGGTGGAAAATAGTTTTTCAAAAAAAACATTTTTTTTAAAGTTTTGAAGCATTGTCAACAGAATGAAAGCCTATTACCAAAAACATGTATGATGCTTAATGGCACTGGGATTAAATATTGAGGTTTTAATGGGGTCATTTTTGTCCTTAAGGTCCTGAGTGTAACTATTTTTGTACCTATAGTGTAAAATAGATTTTGAAAGAATGAAAAGAAATAAGGGTAAAATAAAAAAAATCCTATCAAAATACACATATTTGACCAAATTTAAGCTGTTTGCATTAACGTAGCCAAAATTATCTTAATAAATAAACACATAAATAAGGACGCAAAGGGGTTAATTCCTGCAAACTTTTACCAACTTTACCAAGTTTTGAGTTCTGGCACATTTTATACCTGCAATAATGACGCTACAGCCGTCAATAGCATGGTAACTTATATAAGCGCCTAAGGAGTATGTTCAGTGGAAACGCAGCACTCCTCATCATCACTCAGTTTGAGATGCATTTCCATCTTACCCGGCACTGAAACACCTTCCTCTTTGCTCCACACTGAGTAGCTTTAAGCAACATGTGGAGAAGGCCATGCAGCAGAGTGTGAAGTTCCATGGCTTATTAAAGACACCTGCACCAAACGAAATGAAGAAGCGCTTTTCTCAGAGAAACATAAAAAGCACATTATAGGTAAGGACCAACTGCTTAAAAAACCTACACTGCACGACAGACAGCATAGAGTTGTGTAGCTATCATTGGTCTATCACTGGTTATTATTTACTTTCCAAATCAATTTTCTTTGAAGTACAGTGCCACAAACCAAATATGCATGAAATAGGCTTCTAATCTGATAATGGATGTTTCAGATAATGAGTTTGGAAGAGATACCCACAACCTCGGAAGAAAGAGTCGGTCAATAGAGAAATTTATCTCCCATTAAGTATCTGCCCTTTGAGTTTCACTTACGCCCACAACAAACACACAAGTCATACCGCGAAATGCAATTGCCAGGAAACAAACCTCTGGGATGGATCTGTCAATTTGCATTTATTTCTTCCTCGCTGGCTGAAGCTCTCTGTGAGTCAGCTAAATATTTCCTCTCTTTATTGCTCATAATGTCGTGGTGCTTGGATTACTCATCGCCGACAAGATGGCATTAGGCTGGAGTTCCGTGGACCTCACCTCTGTTGATTTCCCCTGAGGCCGCGGTTGAACTTTAATGACTGAACGGGAAGGAGCTCGAAGGGATTTTAAACCTGACCCTTTCGGGAGGCTTTTAACGATGCAGAGAGACAAACGTCAAGCTTGCGAAAATGCTTTTGACTGGGCTAAGTAGTTCTTAATAACTCTTTTGCCTGACGACTCCTGAAAACTGAAAGAGAGAGCAAAAAAGGTTAATCGGCTAAGAAATAATGACTTCTTCCCCAGGTGAGCGTTCCCGGGTTTCGAGCGAAACACTAGAAGTAATTCTAATATGCATATTTGGTGCTCAGGTACCATTTCCTATTATTATCAATGTTGAAAAGGGTTGTTTTGCTTAATATTTTTGTGGACACCATGCTACTTTTTTCAGAATTCTTTGTTGAATCGAAAGTTCAAGATAGGATGGTCAGAGAGTCCTGTTTTGAAATACCAAATAATGTCCGCCTACTTTAGCCAATGGTATATTTAATAAATTGATTATTTAATTAGCTATGTTTAAGTTAATATTAGGTGAAGTACATTTTAGACACATTGGGCCTCATTTATCAATCTAACGTAGAAACGAGCGCAGATCTGTGCGCACAAATCAACTTACGACAGAGTTCACGTGTGATTCATGAAACATTCGTATGCCGCCAATCTCATCGTACGAATGATCGTATGTTGATAAATGTGGCGGCAGAAAACAATCGTCACTTGAATATCACGCCCCTGAAAACACCCTGGTTTTGAAGCCTCACCCCTAGAGTTTACGACACGGAGAAACGAAACACGGCCAAAAAGAGGAAGTAATATCGTGAAAGAGAAATTGATCATACTCCAAAAACACCAGTTAACCTTGTAGGCCTAATTGCAAACAATTAGGCTACATTAATATATGTAAGTTATATGTATATTAAAATACTGCTAGATATAATCAGCCTATTTAGTTCCCCTCACTCTACAACAAATATTTTAAATTTAACGGTATTCAGAACAGAACAAGAATGAAAAA
>NW_015505220.1:1888217-1890314 GCF_001515645.1 Sinocyclocheilus grahami | reverse complement strand
CTGGTAAATATAAACAGCCTATTTAGTTCCCCTCACTCTACCACGAATATTTTAAATTTAACGGTATTCAGAACAGAACAAGAATGAAAAGTAAGTAGTTATAAAATTATATTTTAAACTGTAAAATAAAACACAAATTATGCTATAGTGGCATTTATTATAAACAGCATACAAATGTCAAGCAAAACTGAAACGGCATTGGGCTCACGCGCCTGTCTCATACCACAAGAATCCAAATGTTTCCATTTTTGCCATATTTGTAACATTTGTTTGCATAACTATTATTCATTATGTAGCCTAAACATGGCTTTATACTTCAGTAATGTTCTAATATCCATGTAAAATCCTTCACATGTGCAAAAATGTTTGTTTGGGCGCTGCACATTGATTTTACAGCGGACCTTTTAAAATAAACAGTGTTACTTTTATGTTTAGTTGACTTCATTTTAGTTTGATGATGAATGGCTGAAATGGCAGGCAACGCTAGAACTAATGTTGTTGTGTGTGCGTGAGGCGCCTATGCGATCAGATCGATTAACTCAAATAAAGATATAAAGAAAATAAATTAAATGCATTAAGAGTGTCACAAAAACGAGCGTAGTCTATACTTGTTGCACAGTGTGTTTTTTTTCTTTTGTTAGTCTTTTAATTATATTATAGCCTATTATATATTTTGTGTGATCCTATTGATTTTATTCCTTTTATAGACTTAATTTCTGTTTTTCTCCTTTCACAGAAGTGCTGCAGGTGCAACGATGCGACGATTGAATCCTCACGGTCTTGTTTATGCTGCTATTCGCGCATATAAAGCTAAAGCCCTGTACAAAACAACAACAAAAAAAGATATTCTAATCTTACTGGTTAATGACCGACTAATGAGCTTCGTTTGACGGTCAGGAATATAAAAATGAACAAAATGCTGTCAATCTACAATTCTCCACCGTATTTACTATGCTGTGCGCAAGTTCAGGTAGCCTAACTCAAAAACTTGCGTACACGAGCTGAGACCAGATGTGAGATTTGATCGTAGCCACCGCTCACGTTGATATTGATAAATTCCAAGTTTTGCGTTGAAACGACCGTACGCCCAATTTTCTGTCGACGTTCGTTTCGTAAATGAGGCCCAATGACAGCAGAACCACTGCATCCTTGATCAACACAACATTGCTTCTTTCCTGAATGATTCAGCAGTTTCAAACGAATCGGGTCTATGATTCAATGACTCATTCAAAAAATACAGTCAGTTGATTCATTCCTGAATGAATCAGCCGTATTGAATGAATCGGTTGAATGAACAAATCAATGATTCACTTATTTAGACAGCGACTGGATGGGAAATTGCCGCCACCTACTGGCGATTTTGTTTAATATGTAAAGTATGATTTAATTTTTTTCCCCAACATTTTATATTTCTTTATACAGTGTTATATATTTAAAACATTAATCTAATAATATATTTTTTTTTAATAAAAATATTAGAAAAGTTGCCCTTAAAATGTGTCCCCCTAAATCAATTTAGGGGGCCAAATATCGTTCATGAAAAAATTAGTTTCTGTCACTACTTGTAGGTTTGTGATTATTTTTCAGTTTGTATTGTGCAAAGTGTTCTCCTTTATGGCATTAATTTATTTGTTTATGACAATGTTAATGTCTTTACAGTCACTTTTGATGAAAATAATGCATCCTTGCTGATCTTAAAGGGGTCATATGATGCTGCTAAAAATAACATTATTTTGTGCATTTGGTTTAATGAAATGTGTTTATGCGGTTTAAGGTAAAAAAAACTTATTTTCTACATGCTGTACATTATTGTTTCTCCTCTATGCCCCGCCTTTCTAAAACACGTTGATTTTTACAAAGCTCATCGGTCTGAAAAAGCGAGGTGTGCTGTGATTGGCCAGCTATCCAGTGCGTTATGATTGGCCGAATATCTCAAGCGTGTGGCGGAAATGTTACGCCCCTTAACATATTGTGATGATGCCCTGTCAGGCCGGAGCGATGATTCAAAAACATGAAAACCCATTATAAACGAGGCATTCGTTGCATCCAGTGGGGACATAATTATGGATTATAATGACTTATACTGTCTTTTTACGC
>NW_015505220.1:1879650-1888040 GCF_001515645.1 Sinocyclocheilus grahami | reverse complement strand
AGGCATGATGAAGCGGATATCGTCCTCTTTTGGAAGGCCAAACGAAGTAGTTTCGCTTTCACAACAAAACACAGCGCCTTCACAACATGGCGGTGGCGACAACAATACTACAGCGAGAATAAAAGTTATGCCTTCTTTTTTTGCGTGAACATTTGGGCGGCGTTATGCAAATCTTCCCACATCGTAAAATAGATATGTGGGGGCATGTTAGAACGAGCCGTTTTAGGTAGGCGTGGCTGACTCTTAACTTTTATAAAGAATATCTCTTTGGATTTGAGACTTTAGTCTTTGCAACTTTACAGATCTTCTTTATGCACCAAGAGCTTGTAACACTCCAAAGAGAAAGGAAAAATTTAAATCGCATCATATGACCCCTTTAAACGACTGAACGGAGTTCGAAGGGATTTTAAACCTGACCCATTCGGGAGGCTTTTAACGTGGAATGGAGACAAACGTCAAGCTTATGTGAATGCTTTTGCTTGGGCTAAATAGTTCTTAATGAACTCTTTTGCCTGGCGAATCCATAAAACGTTGGGAAAACTGAAAGAGAGCGTAAAAAACGTTCATCGGCTAAGAAACAATGACTTCCTCCCCAGGTGATTTGGGCATAAGAGGTTAGTTCGCTAAAGGAAACACTGGTTGACACATATTATGTCATTAGTTGTGTTTTCTCGCGTCAGAGTGTTAAATCAGAATTAAATAAGTCATCTAGATTCACACTTGATGAGGCAAGGGACTCAGATATCAAAGATCTGTCTAATTAAATAACCCAAGAAATCATCACTTCCATCATTGTCACTTTTTTTTGTCTTGTAAAAGGATGTGCCCTTCCACTGGAATAAACTCAATGTCAAAATGGTCACCATAATTTGATTAGGTTCCTTCAATTCTTGTGTCATCACTGCTGTCAATTAAATTCCACTTTGCTCCACCGAACCCGGTTTCCCCAGCACTGATGAGACCTGAATCTCAATATTGTTTCTTTCTCATGTATACTAATTGCTTTGCTATTAACCGCATGTTTGCCTGCTACATCAAAGACTTGCTTGGGTCCCGTGGAGACTGAAGGCCAAGCAGAAGAATACTACTGCAGTGCCATCCAGATCGAATTAAGACAGCATTCTCCTTTAGCCTCGTAGAGTTTTACTTTAATGAGGCTGTTCTTGTTGTCAGTTTCAGATCTCCTTGATTCAATTATCTTGGAACTGTATGTAACAGTCACATGCTTCAACTGCATTGGATAAAACATTGTGACAAACTGTAAGCAATCAAGCTTCTGGGTTCTTCAGACTTTTAGTGATGGAACTGAGCAGCACTGTGCTTCTAATGATGTGTAATGCATTATGTAGCCTAATGATGTTTAGTAATGTTAACATTAACAATAATGCATCTGTCTACGCAGTCCTTTAATTATATACTGTATGTATACTGTATATATATATATATATATATATATATATATATATATATATATATATATATTGTGCGTTTGCGCATGCCTTAAGAGAGAGCTTACAATTGACTTACAAAGATACATAACAGCTACAAATGTATGTACTACTTGCTTGATGCAAGCACTATTTAGGATAAATCACTATACAGGATTTACCCTATTATACTTTATCGACACGAATTGATAGGTGAAACAACAAACAGCCACCCACAAATAGTCTATAAACAAAGCATCAGGCTGTCTTTGAGTTCACATGAACAACGGTTAACGTAAAGTTTTCTCGTCGTCAGGCTACAGAAGAATACCATAATTCCTCCATTCAGTTAGGCCTAAGACATCGAGAGTCACGCAGACCTATAACAACCCAGCCACAACACATAATTGCGAATAACATGCCTTACCTTAACACAGAATCGACCACAGAGTCCAGCGTTTATATTTTTTCTACGAATCTTTGAGTTAACATGTACTAAACATGAGTGGAATTTGCACCGCAGCGCCCCCACACCTTGATGCTCATGACAAGAATAGCATATATAGTTATCTTTATTGACGGGAATTAGGTTTAAATCGCCGTCATGCTTGAATGAATGATAGTTTTGCAATTTTACACATAATAATCCACGATGATCACATTACACAAAACTGAAATTGCACGTCAAAATAACACATATTTTTTATTCCCCCAAAATTTCACAAATCCTGCTTTCAGCCCATGTCTTATTAAGGGGAGCCGAGCTCCCCCTAGCTCCCCCGTAGTTCGCACCCTGCTTTAGGCTGTCAGGCCTGACATACTGATTTTTGGGCCATATCTGCATTCTCTCTCTCTCTCTCTCTCTCTCTATATATATATATATATATATATATATATATATATATATAGGATAGGCATAGAGTGGGAAGATGAGTTGAGAGTGAGACACTAAAAACTTTTTTTCAAGTAATTATTACAAGAAAATTATATTTCAGTCTTTCTATTTCAAAATGTATTGTTTAATTCAGTGTGTTACTTTGTTCTTTGTCAATATTTGTGAATTAAAGATATTTCTAGACCATTTTTTTTCAGTGTAATCTACTGTTCATTGATTTAGGAACTTTTAATTGTTTATTTATTTTTTTTATTTTGATTCTTTGATGAATAGAAAGTTATTTATGTTATATAAAGTTTAAGTTTTTTCACTTTTTTATTTTATTTTATTTTATTTTGTTTTATTTTGTTTTATTTTGTTTTATTTTATTTTATTTTATTTTATTTTATTTTTAATGCTTTAAAACAATTGTCCTATGCTTATTATGGCTTCATTTAATTGATTTAAAAATAATAATTATAAAAATGCAGTAAAAAACAGCAATATTCAGCAATAATGTGAAACATTATTGCAGTGTACGTGAACTGTTTTCTATTTTAATATATTTTAAAATGTAATTCATTCCTGTGATGGCAAAACATAATTTTGATGCTGAATTACAGTGCACACTACTGTGTTTTTTTTTTATATATATATAACGATTTTTAAATTCCTTTACCGTCACTTTTGATCAAATTAACTGCTGCATAAAAGTATTATTTTCTTTACAAGACAATAGTGTATTGTGCATCACATTTCTTAAAATGTACCATTTATTTATAGTCCTACAACTTTATTCATTAGCAAAACACTACTGAGTGCAGAAGAGTGAGATCAGCTTTTTTTTCACCTCTCTGCACAGGTTTGAATTCATGGGCTGATTATTTTGCTAAACATGCAAATCCATTGTTATAGAAGGCTGTAAACATCAACGACGCAGAGCAAAGTACACCTGTTTATATTCATCACAGAGACATCTGACTTTCACACCCGTAAACCGATTCGATGTGCTGTGTTACTGTTCCTTGGAAACGTTATTGGCAGGATGTTATACGAGCAGCGATCCATACCTTCAGCTCAGTGCTTAATACCACCTGTAAATCACATAATCCACACCACGCATTGCAAAACACATCTGTCTTTCCTTTAGCCTTGTTCTTTTTCACTGCTGCATTTCCCTAATGCTTGTATCCGGTGCGACGGACAGTCCGTGTCTGGACCGCTTTATGGTTCCTCTGCTTGCCTTGGGGAGAGTCAGCAGAGGGGGAGATCTTAACCACACCAGATGCTTAGCTGCCAGTTTGAGTGCGATCCATCTGTCCGAAAGCCCAGGCTTGTCTGAAAATATTAGTGTGGGTGTTTCCGAAGGCCCACTGCGCTTTTTTCTTGCATGCCAACGAGAAGGAGGGGGAAGATAAAGTGTGGAGTCTGCGATTTGCTCGGCGCACATAATTGTTGTGGATGGTTGCAGATGCTCCTGCTCTGTAAACATAAATGTAAGTTGGCCTACACCAGATTGTTTGCTTCCAGTTAGGACAACAGTGTTGACAGATATTAGCGTCTGGAGAGCGCTGTGTGCTTTGATTCTCAATGGCTTCGCCAGAAGATAGTTTGCTTCATGGATGAGCGAGCAAGAATTCCAACAAAGTCAACGCTCTGTGCGATGTAAGGATGTCAATTTCACACCACCAAGGTTGCATCAAGCTCTTTTGAGACCATTTTATCTCATAGCACAGGTATTTCAGACCAGGTAAAATAAATCTTTGGTTTCTCTTGATATTTTTTTTTTTCAATTAGGAATGACATTAAGACATCAATTATAAAACATAGTATATAGTAAATGATATAATATTTCATTAAAAATATATAGCCCCTTCAAGTCTTTCGAATTCATTGCTGACCATTTATTTCATATTTATATTTATTTATTTTATTTCCCCTTTCACTTCATGTTTTTTTTTTCTCGTTATTTATTTTTACTCCGACTTCATTTTATTAGATTACGCTATTAGTTGCCAACAAATGAGCGCCTTTTTAAATGTTATTGAATCATTGACTCAAATGATTAAATAAAACATAATCGGTCACAACTGAAACAATGGATGTGAACAAAAACTATTCAAACACTTATAAAAACATTACCGCAAAACTATGAGAGCCAAACTTATCTTTTTCAAGTACCATAGATATGAACTCTCTTTATAATGTATGTTTGTCAGCGTTTCCTGCACAACTTCACTGTAAAATATATACTATTTTACTCACGTTTGTAGTCTGAATTTAATGTGGTGAAATAAAACGTCTGTGTGCCATGAAAAAGTGCAATATTACCAAAAAATTGCTTGCAGGATGCAGTCTGATTCTCTAACAAATGACTCTTATGAACAGATTCTTTTTAGTAAGCAACAAAGTACAACTTATTTCAATTTATCAAACAGTTAGTCCCACTCCTTGATTCTGATTGGTCAACAGCTGTGTTTTATCAAAGACTACAGAATTCAGCAAAATTACCTGTTTATCATTTATTTATTATGTATGAGTGACCATGAGTATCTCTTCTCACATGGGAGGAACGTTGATGTGTGCACTTCTGTGTGGAAGCCACCGTTTCCGAAAAGGGAATATTACTGTATTTATTAATTGCCACTTTCAGGTATGGTAGGTACACTGTAAAAAATGACTGTGAATTTAACGGTAAAAGACTGTAAAAATGCTACAGTAAAAACCTGTTAAATGGTTAACGGTAAAATCCCCTACTACATATGGTGAAAAAGTGTGTAATTGGACATTACATGTATTGGACATTAATTTTACGGTAGTATACCGTTTTTGGAAGTGAAAAAGACCGTATAATTTACAGTGAATAACCGTAAATTGACATTCCCAGAATTCCCTGCGTTTTTTTGTTGTTGAAATAACTATGTTTCTTCTTAGTTTTTTCTTCTTAGTTTTGTATATTAGGGTTGTGTGTTACACCTAACGTTGTTAAATGAATGTGTATTGCATTATTTCAGTTTCATGTGTGTTACCACGATGGTGTTTGGTGTTTGGTGTTTATTTATTATTTAAAAGCTGCTTGCGATTGTGGGCTTTGGTTCATCATGTGACTTTCTCATCATCACCTGTATTTGGTGGTTATCAGTGTATTACAAAGGTACAAAACTTGTGTGTTACACCTAACGTTGTTAAATGAATGTGTATTGCATTATTTCAGTTTCATGTGTGTTACCACGATGGTGTTTGGTGTTTGGTGTTTATTTATTATTTAAAAGCTGCTTGCGATTGTGGGCTTTGGTTCATCATGTGACTTTCTCATCATCACCTGCATTTGGTGGTTATCAGTGTATTACAAAGGTACAAAACAGATTTCAGTACTTCAATAGGTTGGCATATTAACATTATATCAGTTAATTAAATTATGGTAGTTAACTGTAAATTTAAGTTAAAACCGTAAAACCTAAAACGTTGCTACCGTATTTTTTACCATACATTTTACAGATTTTTTTTTACAGTTTACTGTATGTCCTTCAGTTGATGCTGTAATGACGCTTGCAAATTCGAGTTGTGTCGCGAATCTGTCTGTTTTAAACTAAAACATGGAAAACAGAAGTTTTCTCGTGCTGAGAGATAAGCAAATGTGTGTGAGAAAATATCACATACATGGCGTTAAAATGAATGAATGAATGAATGAATGAATGACACCGCAGATGAGAACAGAATACAGAATAGAATTTAGTCCTGTTAGAGAATTTTAGTCTTGTTGTTAATTTTGAAATGTAACTATAGGCTACGGCATTAGATTAGAAATCATGCTGCTTTGTAACTGAAAAGCCTTTTTAAAAAATATGTTTTCTATATTTCTAGGTTTAAATTAGCTTTTGAATCCCAGATGTGGTCTCAGACCTTTGGATCTCAACATTTGTAACACTGTTACATTGAATCCATACTATGACTAAAAAGCTAGGAGGAGAAAAGTGGGGATAAAGTGTATACTTTTTTAAAAGTTATCATTTAAGAAGTTGAGGGCAAGAGAAAGAAATATCCCCACAGGGATAAAATATCATTCTCCAAGATCCTGATTTCTGATGCAACATCTGAGCAACAGAGAAGCTTTAATGTGAGCGGGGGACGGCAAGCATATGTTTTGGAGGAATTATATGCAGGATTCAAATGTGTTTTATTTGTCAGTTTATTGATCTTTTAGGGAAGGCCAAACATTGGCTTGCACTGAAGAGTTGCATGAAAAAAAAAAAGTACAGCAGTACCAAACATTTAAAACAGCATGATATCAGTATGTCGGACAAGATATAATGTTTATGTTCTAAAATGTTTGGATGATACATTTTAAAATGGAGTCCAGCAATTAATCACCCTTTTTCACAAGCATTCTGTCTTTAAACTTACCTTGACTGGAAAATGCACCAATATATTTATTCTGAAATAATTACTGCATAGTTTTTCAATATTTTTCTTAAGATGCAACACTTATTGTTCAGATTCCACCTGAAAGAGTTTATGCCATCAGAAAAGAAGATGAAAATGCATTTAATATGTCACAGTAACCTTGTTATGCTCTGCTTTAAAATGGGCACACGTTTGAACCTTGAGAGTTAATTTTGACTTTCACATTTGAAATTCAGCGAGGACACTGGCAGCCATGCAGGAAAATGCCAGCAGTTTTAGATCATATTTTACTGATGTTATGCATATAGCGATTTTGATTCAGAAATTCCAGATTGTGCATAATAATTCAGAGGCTTTATGGAATTTGCCCATAATTATGTGTTTGATTTACCTAGAATTTGTGGTGAAAAATTCCCAGTGCAAAAAATAAATAAATAAAATACATGGCAGCTGTCCATATTCTTGCAAACGTTCAGCTACACTTGTGACAGAAATGGGGAGAGAGAGAGAGAGAGAGATGACTTGGGAGGTATACAGTGATGGAGTAGTGTCTCACTGACGTATATACACACGCTCTGCGCTTTCTGCAAGAATGCTTGCAAATCTGTTTATTTTTGCCGCTCGGGTTTATTTCAATCTTTTCCCCGCCCTTTTTGAAATACCAGCAGTCAAATATATAGCCTCACTACAGCAATCAATCTTTTTGACACTATAGACAAGTAAAAGCAAGAAACTGTCCGTGATTGACATTAAGATATGTGGTTCCATACCATTTGTATGAAATCTGTGAAAATTATTGAAGCGATACAAAAAAACAAAACAAAAAAAACCTTGACACAAATGAAACCAAAATTGTGATTTATGAATGTGAGTCTTGAGTATTTCTGTTTCAAGGTGAACAATATGTTGACTTGACATTTGCCTCCCACTAATAGCCCTTGTAGTGTGCTAAGAAGTTCTAGGCTTTTCAATCTTTCTCTTCAGTAACGTGCTAGAGACATTTTCAAATCAATCATTCTATACACTCTTAAAAAATCTATAATTTTTAAGGGATTTTTAATGGACTTTTTAATTTATTATATATATATATATATATAATAGCAATATCACTCGAGTACGAGGGTGATACCTGCTCTATATCAGCATGGCTGTGATTAGGCCAGAGGCAATCACAGCCGCTGATATAGAGCCGGTATCGCTCTCGTACTCGAGTGATATTGCGTCTATACAACAGTTCGACGGAACATATGTGTAATTAAACAAGAAACAACGGAGTGCCTAATAGAACCCTCTTTTGTGCGGAACTACTTCCTTCCGCCATGGATTCAAAGCTCAAGTTGACAGTTAAACATGCATCACTTTTAGAATTCATATCAAGGGCATGTGCTGCTTCAGTTAGGTTACTAGTGAGAAATACTGAGGTTATAAGAGAGAAACAATGTGGCAAGACGTGCATCCAAATGAGCGAGAGAGACCGCGAAGCTAGACGTTTCTTCTTATATTAACTAACATACTCAACGATTAGCTCAGTGAATAATTAAAAAAAAAACATAGACCTGGCTAGAACAAGTGGAGTGATACAAAATTGTGAAAGGGCGTTCCTGTAGCGATACCAGTACAATATCTCTCGGTTCTCAACCAATCAGATTTGGGAACCAGAACGAACTGTTGTATAAATATATATA
>NW_015505220.1:1863665-1878738 GCF_001515645.1 Sinocyclocheilus grahami | reverse complement strand
TATCACTCGAGTACGAGAGCGATACCGGCTCTATATCAGCATGGCTGTGATTAGGCCAGAGGCAATCACAGCCGCTGATATAGAGCCGGTATCGCTCTCGTACTCGAGTGATATTGCGTCTATACAACAGTTCGACGGAACATATGTGTAATTAAACAAGAAACAACGGAGTGCCTAATAGAACCCTCTTTTGTGCGGAACTACTTCCTTCCGCCATGGATTCAAAGCTCAAGTTGACAGTTAAACATGCATCACTTTTAGAATTCATATCAAGGGCATGTGCTGCTTCAGTTAGGTTACTAGTGAGAAATACTGAGGTTATAAGAGAGAAACAATGTGGCAAGACGTGCATCCAAATGAGCGAGAGAGACCGCGAAGCTAGACGTTTCTTCTTATATTAACCCATGAGCGCTGAACGGCCACTAACGCCCTGGAGCTCGCATCTTCGAAAACGTCGAAGCAAATTTTCAAATAGACGTTATCTTTATTAACGAACCGCATATTTGAAGTCTAAACAACTACAAAAAAAACTCTCAAAATTACATTCCTTGACACAAAAAAAAACAGTATTATTTCACGGCATTCGCCGTGACACTCGCTGTGAGAAATACAGAAAGTGGAGTGATACAAACTGTGAAAGGGCATTCCTGTAGCGATACCAGTACAATATCTCTCGGTTCTCCACCAATCAGATTTGAGAACCAGAACAAACTGTTATATATATATATATATATTTCTTCAAATGTATTTACCTTTTTGCCAAAAGCCACTGACAGTTTCAGTAAAACTAATTTTTTTTTTTTTTGAGATTTTACCTTCACTAACCTTCCTCCAGGGTCACATTATCTGTGTATATGAAAACCAAGTGAACTGTGTAAAATAAAGAACTTTGTAGTAACTGAACACATGACGATTCCATCTTGAAAACACGTCAACAGCAGGGGAGTGTGAACAGCGCTCCACTTGTTTAAGTGTAACTGGGGCTGATGGTGTGGGGTCGTTGAGATCAGCCAGTAACAACTGACAGTTCTCTTAGTAGTGCAAGTCACTTAGGCCTGTGTCAAGGCATGTGTGATGCACTCAGCCAGCAGGGTACCTATTAGGCTAGTTGGACCAGCCTTTAAACCCTCTTTCTCAGAGATTGGACATAACCACCCATGAAATTCCCAATTTTCATCAACCAAGTGTACAGCTGACAGAATGTGGCTATTTAACGGTTACAATGCCTGTGGATGTAGAAGGTTTTTACTGAAAAGTGCACATTTGTATCATCATCACCATCATGAATGCACAGGTTGTCAGTTAGAAGTTTAAGAGTTTAATTGGCCATTTGCTAAAAGTACACTGGAATGCACAGGCATTCCACAAAGTTCCCCCGGCAGAGTCAAAAAAAGTCCCTAACAAACCACCTGGGAATATATATACATATCCCACCCATAACATGTATATTATGTTCAGTGATGGCAGGGGCCATACATAAATCCACACCTGTTTGATGTTCATCTGTTATTTCTTAAAAGTTTTATTAAACATTGATTTAAAAAAAAAAAACTGCCTTGTTGAACTGATACTTAAATGATTCATTAGAAAAGTGTTAGAGAGCATGTTTCCTGCATTATTTTTGATTTGCAAGCAAAATTGGGTTTTGTGTTTGTCATCTCTAAAGCTTACACTGCCAAAAAATGATTTATCAGATAAATACATCTTAATATGATCTTATGCTGTTAAGGTTGTATTTAGAAAAACTAAAAAATGTTCATGGAAAAATAAGACAAAAATGTTTTTTTTTTCAGTGTAAAATCAGTCTATTTTTCTGCAAGGAACTCAAGCATCCAGCTGTGCAGCATCATGGTATTGTCATATCACTCTTTTGTTGTTGTGCAGATTGACTTAAGTCCATTTGTTCAAATCCTCCCCTGAAGCTTTTTCTGGGTTGTAGGTTTGCCAAGTAAAAGAAAAAAAATCAAATGGATTTCTTTTCCACGCCAGCTCAAGATTGTTTATCTGAGGAGTGAAGGGCACTCATGAAGACAGCATGTCAATTGTCAGATCAATTGTTAGCTCTTACCCTCCAGTCCTGGCATTGCATTTGCATAGTAATGGCATTTGGACCTTCATCTGAAAACCTCAGGTCTCCATACTGATGCATTACTAGGGATAGAAAGATAGGATGCGCTTAGCATTCATTTCAGTAATACTAAAAACTTTCAGTTAAATATTGTCTGTACAGATAATGGGGTGGGTTTTTTTCTCTTCCAAAACCCCAAACTGTAAATGGGTCATCATTGAAATATCATGGGCTTTTTCACTCTTCGGATCATTTCGTTTTGCCTTCTACACTCTTAAAAATAAAGGTGCTTCAAAAGGTTCATCACAGCGATGCCATAGAAGAACCATTTTTGGTTCCACAAAGAACCATTCAGTCAAAGGTTCTTTAAAGAACCATCTCTTTCTTACCTTTTTATAATCTGAAGAACCTTCTTTCACCCCAAATAACCTTTTGCCAAACAGAAAGGTTCTTCAGATGTTAAAGGTTCTTTATGGAACCATTTAGACAAAAAGGTATTGTGAAGCACCTTTATTTTTAAGAGTGTAGAGACTACAAATGAAATGGAGGTGAATTTCTAACAACTCTTTTAGCAAGTTACATAGATATAGCTGGCAAAAAGTGATTGTGTTTATAAAAGTAACATTTTGTTCAACCGATTTGTTCAGAACTTCTGATTCATTCAGGATAGAAACAAGTGAATGTCAAGTCAAGTCGCCATTATTTATATAGTGCTTTTACAATGCAAATTGTGACAAAGCAGCTTTACAGTAGAGTGTGTCGTTCTCTTGTGGCCAGGCAAAACCTGCAGTTTAGGCTGCAACAAAGTCAGATAGTGCAGAGGAATCATCTGGTTCCCATGGTCTTGTCCCAATGGCCGTCTAAGTGACAAGGTCTTCGGAGGGGATCTGTCTCTGGGGCTCATCTAGTTGACACAGTCTCCGCTGACATGCAGGGCTGTAGAGGTCATCTATGAATGTCTGCAAAAGTGAGTTATTGTATTATTCACTCAAGTGATTCATTCAAAAGCACTGATTCATTCGACAACACCACTATTATGTAGATGTAGAGTATTGCTCTTTCTCTTGTGATATTGCTTACATCTAATATTCATATGAACTAATACAGAAATGGTTAGAGTCTATGTTAAATAAATAAATGAAAAGTAATTGTATGAATAATTTAATGATGTTTGACAAGTCATTAGTGTTGCCGGTGTTGGTTTTGAACATTGTGGAAAAGCACAGCCTGTTCAAATGTTTCACATCACGTTGAAAAAGTTATTGATTTACCTTGAATTGTTTTGTTATTTTTCAATCCGACACGTCAGTTATTACTAGAAGAAAAAAATAGCATAATGTATTGGTTTTAGTCTGAGCAATGATGTGTTTTAAAATCCTATTGCAGTCATCCTGGACAATTTCATCTTTTGTGAGCATTTGTAATTGGTGTTTTTGAGATACTGGCCTTGAGTTTTTAAAGTAATAAAACAATTCAAAACTTAAGTAAGAAAGTCTCCATATTTTAAGAATGTTCCACTTCAGCAGCAGTTTTAATGGAAAAAATCCAAGTGAGTTGCAGTGAAGACAAAACCTGAATCACAGTATACTTTGACTTGGGCCGATAACCACATAGCAACATACTTAAAACCACTCAGAACACCCTAGCAACCGCATTAGCCTGGCAACCACCCAACACTCCCAAATTGAGTGTTGTCTTGTTATATTCATTCGAAGGCCAGAGTGTGAAAGCGAGACTGATTACAAATGCTTCACACTAGGGAAAAGACGCTTTCCTGTTGGTTTGACTATTGTAAGAGTGATATGATCATGACTGTGTGCTAGTGTGCAATGCATGGACATGTGCTCACAGTTGTACACAAATATGTCCAAGTACAAATGTAGAACGTCAAACAAAGAGACTCTTGGGCTCTTGGCTGCATGAAGGGCAGTTCTTGAAAATTATATTCAGGTATTTATGCTCCAGTCTTGTTATGATTCCCTCATTCAACCTACCACACAGTTGAAAATGAATACATAAGGCTTCCAGGCAGGCTTGACTGGGCCATCTGTTCGGTCCTCCCAGTGCAAAACCCCAGAACCGCCTCTAAGTGCTCATTCTGAGCTCGAATTAGACCTGGCATCCGGAGTGCCACAGCAACAGTGAGGAGGAAGGAAAGCCAGTGACTGAAAAACAATTAATTACTAAAACAAGAAGAATGAAAAATCACTAAACCCTCAATCACAGATGGTTGAGGAGTCTGTCAGTCAAGTTTTCAAAGGGATCCAAGGACTGTCCCGGAGGACCTGGAGTCATCCGCCAAATAAGCCCCTGAAGCTGGCACCTTAGATGGTACCGCAAGCCTCATTTAGCCTCCTTCCATCAGCAGCACATGGCCATGGTCAAAACGACTGTTGCAAGCTGGCAGACCTCAGGTGATAAGTGGAATCTGCTGGGCTAATTCCCAGCACAGACGATGAGAATAAGATATCTTGGGCTGCGAAGGAAAAAATGTTGAATGAGTGAAAGATTGAAAAGATGGAGAGAGGAGTGCGAGATGGGCAATGACTGGCTTATTATCTTGAATGAATGTGTCCTTTTGTAATAAGACCAAGTAATACACTTTAAAGTCAACTTAATATGTTTGAATGAAACCTGATATTCAATGAGAAAAATTTGATGGATCAGGAATTGGGTTTTGGAATTAGGGTCTGTTGCTCGTAAAAAGCAATCGTATTGCTTGATGCAAAAAGTTTGAGTTTTTAATATTGAAATAAGTCTCTCTTAATGCATTTATTTAATTAAAATACAGTACAAATAGTAATATTGTGAAATATTGTCACAATGTAAAATAACTATTTTCTATTGTATTACATTTTAAAATATTGTTTATTTATGCAATGCAAAGCTGCATTTTCAGCATCATTCCTCCAGTTTTTTTGTGTCACGTGATCCTTCAGAAATCATTCTAATATGCTGATTTGAAGCTGAATAAATATTTTTTATTATTATCAACCATTATGATTCTTTATATTTTTGTGGAAACAATACATTTGTTTCAGGATTCCTGGATTGATTTAAAGTTCAAAATAACTTTATTTATTTTAAATTTCGAAATTTTGTGTGACATTGTGAAAGTCTTTTATTTAGCTAAAATGATTTTGTTAATAATTTTGCATTGGATATTTGTAGTCGCTCAAACATAGCAATGGCAACACCAAGGACACCATCAAGGTTTGAAAATAAGTTGCTTATTTTTCGGACAAGAGAACCTGCCAGATGCATAGAGGATATCCTGTGAAATAATAATAATAAAAATAAGATAAAAATAACATAACTTGTATTATACTGGTTTCATAGTGTCATATACAAATAAATTATTTCATTTAATTTGCAATGTTTGCGAGAAATCGGAAACATATTGACTTGCTGGTAACTTTAACATTTCCTTGTGAGGAAAAAAATTCCTTTCTATAGAAGTTGACATTTTGTGCTGTTGATTTTTTTTTTTCTTTCAGCCAGATATAATGTGTTTGGTATACTTAGAGAGGACTGTCGTTGTGAGGTGTCACCTTGGATCACCTTCAAATGAGATGACTGGCCTGATCGATCTCTTTCACGCTCTCTGACGAATCAATAGTTTTCTCTCTAGACTACTAAGGCACACAGTTCAGAGTAGCGAGAAGGATTAAGAGATGCCTTTTCTCTTTTTTTGTTTGTTTTGACTGCTGCTCGGGAAGAAATAGTTGAGGTGGCAGGAAATTCTGATGCTCTCTGATAATGCCTTGTGTTCCATCAAAAAGCGGGCAAGAGAAAGACATACGGCTTGAAAAGAAACAAATCACTTTCCTGATAAGGTACAACTCACTTCTTTTATTATTCCCCATATGCAGAGAAGTCAGGTTGGCAGACGATGACAAAATAATTGGTTAAAAATACCTCTCTATTCAGACCCGGGGCCTCGTGTGAATGACATTATAAGTATGAGTACAAGCTAAGCGTCATTCGTGTTATGTTTGAACTCTGTACATTTAAAAAATTAATATGGATGCGTGAAGTCAAGTGCATGCGGTCAAGTTAAGTGCACTTAAACTTTATGAATTATAACGATTGATAATACTTAACTGGGATTTGAAAATGAAAGCACATTTTTTTCTCAAAAAAATGAATACATTTCAAGCATCCAGAGCCAGAATCTGCACCGTCCACATACAACAAAATGAGAATATATACGTTTTCCATCTTCAAAGTTTGAGTTTTGTCCAAAATATTTCAGTCCAGTATATTTGTCCATTTGATGGGGATATGAAAATGTACTGCATATTAGGAATGACCCAGATATTTCCGAAGGACTGAGAGCTTTGATTCCATCCATTTTTCTCGGCCTTCCACAGTGGAGAAGTGAAGGAAGAGGCCATAACGTTCCAGCTGTCGTCTATTTTTCGGGAGATAAAATGCTAACATTAGATAGAACAGAGAGAGGTGAATGTAAGACGAGATGCACAGCATACATCTGTGGTCATGTAAAACATGTCAAAGTAATAACCGTTGCACACGGCAGCAGATGTATTTTATTGCTTACGACAAAACTGTCCTCAAGAACATTATGTTCACATATAGTTGAAGTATGCTGATATTCTGTCCTCCAACCGTCCGTGAACTATGCAGGTAAAGATTTCACATGAGGCTTTGAGATTGTGATGGGGTGACTGAATAAACTCCTTCTCAATCCCAAGCCCTTTTCTATGTGTCATTATACACATGCTAAACTCTTTATACGTGCTGTGTCCACTTTGCATGCAGCAAAAAATGGTGTCAAGTGCACATTTTGCAAATCTTGCATCCTGAGCATACAGTGTGTGCAGTGCGGCATTAACAATGAAAGACTTCAAGGCAACATTGACAGGAAAGATGTGGAAAGAATGCAAATATTATATGCAAATATACCATTCTGAAAGAGCACATGTGGCAGTATGTAAGCATTTCAAAGAAGAAGGGCCTTTAGCGTCTCTTTTAACAAGAAACCTTGATGTCACTATGCAAAAGTTTTGTGTGGTTCTTCTGGTGCAACTTCACAAGGGTGTATGGAAGGGAAAAAAAGTATTATTGAACAATACCAGCAACACTTCTGAAGTGGAGAAGTCTCAGGGGCACTGCTATGGTAACCCCATAACCACCCACCCGCGATCGCGTTCCGGGCCCCTTCTCCCTTGCCAGGCCATTAGAATCATCCTAACCTTCCCTGAGCAATTATTTTTCTCCACTTCACAAGTGTTGCTGGTATTGCTTAAAATATAATATTTTTTTTTATCATCAAAACATCTAAAACATTTAATTTTTATAAAATTATCTAAAAAAATATTTTATATTTCTGAGCACCTTCAGTATACCTTACAACTTCTCAATAATACAACAAGCATTCATTCATTCATTCCTATAAAAACATTCACATTTAGTTTTGTGATCTTACATCAATATATCATGTCATATTGACAGTTAAATGTCACTATTTTACATGATGACTGATTCTTATGTAAATGCTACATAAAAATGCAATTTGCATGAAATTCTCTCTTGAACGCTAAACATAAAACCGTCACTGAGGTGTAAAGCAGCTCGTATGAAAATGTAAAAATGAAATTGTACGAGTTAGCCACCTATTCCCTAAAACATAAAATAGTTATGAATTGCCATTAGAACAGCATTTCCGTGCCTATTCTCACGCTAAAAGTCTATTGACGTTCAGGGTTTCTCACTGAAAGCAAAAGACTTAGAGGATGCGTCACAATAATGACACTAAAAAGCGACAAACTTGCAGCAGTTTTGTGACATGTCATAAGGTATAAGTTGTCACATGCCTGTTTTAAAAATGCAACAGAAAAAATGTTAGGAGTTACATTCAAAACTATATAAAGATAAAATATGAATCTGTTTATAGTGCAACTTGCGTGTCAAGGGTATTTTGAAGTGCCATAGTAACCGAATCCCCTCAAAAATTTGAGTTGCAAACTGACAGTTTTGAAGCTTAATATTAGCTGTGGAGGAATGCAGATGTCATTTTTCTGTCTCTTTTCACAATCAGACTGTCATTCTGTGTGGGTTACATCCGCAGGAGACTGGACATGACACATAAGTCAAAACACTCTGTGCAGAATATTCACATCCTCATATTCACAAATAAACCGATTTACGTATCTGTCAGATGTCTATATGAAGTCTGTTGTCAGCAGTGTCAGCATATTATAGAAATAAATTGGAATGAAGCATGCTAAATTTACTAGAGGCAAGGAAAACAACTTGATTGCATTTGTAGTAAGTCACTATATTACTGTAGATAATTAGTTTATTAGTTAGAGTTTTGATTTACAAAAAGCCGATAAGCTCATAATCTCTGTAATGTAGTGACATTCATGTTGTAGATTCAATGCCAGACTCATGAAGTCTTTATTGCAGTGATATGTTCCTCTGTGTATCTCTGGCACTGGTGGAAATGTTCTCAGATCTAATTAACAAACACCCAAAGACGAACAGGATTTGCATGAAGCCAATAGCGGCCCAATGGTGAAGATTCCTACTGACGCAAAGGTCTCATGTTTGATCCCAGGTTGCAGAATCGAATAAACTAAGTTTTACAGTTGATTTAGATGAAAAAGTACATATACGGATGAGTCCAAAAGTCATTTCATATTTACATTTTTTGTATTTAATTTGAAAACAAAATGTTTTATTACAAATAACATCTTGAGTTCAATGAAACATTTGCATAAATGTCAGTATTTGGTTTGGTTTTGCTTTAATGACAGCGCATTTGAGCTCACATCGACAAGTCTTTGTGTTCATGTTCTCCATGCGTAATTTGAGATGTTCCCAGAGTATTTTGTGCTGGAAGCAAGGATATCCGACAGTCTGTAAAAAAAAAAAAAAAAAAGTTACACTGTCAATGTCATTAATTTACTTATTTTATATATAAAATATATATTAAATAAATGACGGGTCTATTAATATACATTTTATATCATACGTTTTCAATTTACATCAACCTCTCTTTAACAAACATCATTACAAAAATTATTTCCAGGCTTTTTTTTTCTTTTCTTTTTTGGTCTAATGCTCCCCAAAGCTGTTTTTTTTTTTTAAATAAAAAATACAGTATTGTTGTAAAATATTATTACAATTTAAAATAACTGTTTTCTATTTGAATGTATTTCCAAATTGTATTAATTCCTTTGATGGCGATGCTGAATTTACTCCAGTCCTCAGTGCACATGATCCTTCAGAAATCATTCTTATATTTCTTTATATTATCAAGGTTGAAAACAATTGTGCTTCCTAATATTTATTTGAAAACCACGATGTATGTTTTCATTCTTTGATGAAAAATAAACGTCCAAGGAACAGCATTTATCTGAAAGAGAAATATTTTCTAACATTATAAATATCTTTACTGTCACTTTCGATCAATTTAATGCATCCTTACTGAACCAAAATATTGATTCCTACCTCTTTTGAATGGTATTCTACAATTGTATATATGGTCCATTTCCAAATTATATAAATGTGGAAAAAACTAACAAAACAGGGATCACTGACTTTATGTTTAGCATCTTTATGGTGTCAGAATGTATCTGGAATGAAATGGTACACCACTGATGTCCAATGTAAACTGTGCCCTGGAGAAAAACCACTTAAAGGCCATGACCTCAGCATGTCAACAACATATTCTGAGCGCACCTTCAGGGCTTTCCTGACTTATCCGAGGCACATATCTGTGGAGATCATGGATTTACGTAACGATAGCTTTGCTTTGAGGGGTCATAAGGGCTGTTTTCTGGGAATCAGACGAGCACTTTAAGGTTTAGACCCCAATGTGAGCACCATACGTGTCTGTGACGGTTCCACCTCCTCCGGGCCAAGCGCGCTGGCGTTATCTCTCTTCGGTCTGCAATTACTGAGAGGTAATTGTGTTTCTCCTCACTGAATCTGTGGGGGCTCGGTATACACCTGTTGTGAGGATTCAATGGCATTGATTTTTCACACTAGGCTGTAAAACCTGTCTGTCACTAACAGCGCAATCTTGATCTCCACGGGGAGGGAGGAGTGCCGGTGTCATTCCTCTGACCTAAGAAACGCTCTCTTTCTGTGTTTTTCCATCTCTGTAGAGGTTCAAACAACAGGTGGGTAGGCGGTCTTACCTCTGTGCCTCCTACGAATCAATTTGCGGAGCCCCTAAAAGACCTCTTTGGAGAGCGGGTTGCTGTGGATACGGTTGACTTAGTTGACGAAAGTTTGTGACGACAGCTGCACCCTCCAATGCCACTGTAAAAAAATCCAGCTTTTGTTTAGTCAGACAACCTTTATTTTAAAGGCTGATTGAACTATCAAATGTAGAAGGGGGTTGATATTGCGTAACATTAATTACAATTAATTTGAAGGCCATTTAGTTGAAGCAGCTTAAAATATTAGAAAGCAAGAACTTACAAGTTTGGTGGTGAGGTTGTGCGTGCTTAGTTTGATCACTGTTGATGCACATCATGATGACATACATATGTTTTATTCAGAAATAGCATGTTTTAGCTCTATATAGTGTTTTTGATGGCAATTTTTTTTAAAAGCTATGCTTCAATTAAATGTTTTTCCCCATTTCAGCCAGATACACAACAGTGTCGTTATAGTAACTGAAACAAAAAAAAAATTGAACAAATCTTTTCATTGTTTTAAATAAAATAAACGTTAACTAAAATAAAATAAAATAACAAACTTTTTTTAAGTAGTTGCTATATTTCATTAACTAAAACTAAAATAACTAAAACTGGAATAGCAATTAGTAAAAAAAAAACATATATGGACTTGTTTAAAAGAAACAAAAACAAAACAAAAATACTAAAACTTTAACTAAATTTAAAATTAAAATTAAAATACAAAATATAAAAATAAAAACTAATTCAAAATATTAATAAAAGCTATATTTTCTTAATGATACCAAAATAACACTGAAACTTTATTTGGTGTAGAAATAATTCTTCATAACCTTTTCAATTTGCTCACCAAACCAGGGTAAATCTAAAAGTAAAAGTAAATAAAAAAAATAAAAAAATCATTACTTGAAACAAAATAAATTTATATATTAAAAAAATGTCAGTTCTCATTTCTCATTTTAATTTTGTTTAACTTGATGTACTAAAATAACTAATACTAACAAATAAAAATGAATAAAAACTAGATACATTTAAAATGAAAATGGAAAATATAAATATAAAAACTGATTCAAAATATTAATAAAAAATACAATAGTATCTCAATAATACTAAAATAGCACTGGACCAAATTGATTCACGAGTTAAACAAATGCTCAAATGCTCAACATCACTATTATACTGTATAACACGAATGATTATATTAACTTAATTTTTCCATAAGTTGAGAAAACTCAAAGTCCTGAAGCTGGTTGCCTCAAGTTTTTGAGTTTTCTAAACTTCTGATATTTTTATAGTGCAGTAGTGCAGTACAGCATTGTTGTAAAAAAAAAAAAAAAAAGATAAATGACTGACGACAGCAGCAAATAAGTTGTAAAACACGTGGCTGTCTGAACCCTGTCTGTGTGCACGCAGATGGAAATGACACAGCTCTCACAATAAAACGTCACGCAGAAAACGCAGATCAGCATGTAGTGAAATGTTCACAGTTCTATTGTTGGCTCTCACTCGCTGCTCTCCAACAGCTCGCTGAAACCTCTTCTGCAGGCTGTTTTTTTTTTTTCTTGCCAGTAATTTTAATTTGTTGTTGCCAGTGTTACATATTCAAAAGGGAAGAGCTAGCCTGCAAGTTCACACTGTGTCCTCCGGGCAGAAAAAAAAATGGAAAGAGGGAAATCACAGCTGTTGTTGACCTCAGTTCTTCTGTTCCAAAGCCTAGTGAGCTGTCTTGCTTTCTAAAACAGCATGCTAACTGCTATAAAGCCTTGTAAGTGACTGATTTGGAACATTTTACATAGGCAACAATTCTGCGAATCATTCCAATAGCACTTCTCACTCACAAGAGACTCAGTACATAATTGATAGTGTTTGGCTTTAGTATGCTGTTAAGCTAATTAGGTAATAGTCTAACAATGGACGCTTAACAGTTTGAATGGAAAACATAAAATACAATAAATACAGCAAAATATTAATAAAACCACCATCTTTCAAAAATTTGGGACTGGTAAGATTGTTAATGTTATGCTCATCAAGGCTGCATTTATTTAACCAAAAATACAATTATAAGGTTTTTTTTAATTTAAAAATGTAATTTATTTCTGTGATTGATGTAGGAGACCAACGATGTGTTTCTGTGTGGAAGTAAAAATGCAGATTTTTCAGCATCATTACTTCAGTCTTCAGTGTCACGTGATCCTTCAGAAATCATTCTAATATGCTGATTTGCTGCTCAAGCATTTCTTCTTATTATTTTTTCATATATTTTCAGGATTATTTGATTAATTATTTAAAATAGAAATGTTTTGTAACCTTAGAAATGTAATTACTAGCACTTGATTAATTTAATACATGCTTGCAGAATTAAAAATACTTCAACTTTTGAAAAACAGTGCAAATATTGTTTTCATACTGGTTTTCTGTTTTTTAAATGCTGATTTGCTGCTTAAGAAACATTTCTTCCAGTTATCATCTTTTAATCATATTTTCTTAAGGATTCTTTGATGAATAGAAAGCTCAAAATTATTTTTTTTTCGAGAATGCATGTTTGCTGAAGAAATATGTTTTGATATCTTTAAAAAAAAAACTTTGAATTTTCATAGCTACATATCCTTGTTTTCAAATACAGTCCCAATTTTTCTTAATATGAAAATAATTACATGTTAAGAAACATTTCTTCCAGTTATCATCTTTTAATCATATTTTCTTAAGGATTCTTTGATGAATAGAAAGCTCAAAATTATTTTTTTTTTCGAGAATGCATGTTTGCTGAAGAAATATGTTTTGATATCTTTAAAAAAAAAACTTTGAATTTTCATAGCTACATATCCTTGTTTTCAAATACAGTCCCAATTTTTCTTAATATGAAAATAATTACATGCATAATTGACATCTCTCTTGCTTCACATACTAATTTGGATCACGTTAGAGCAATACATTTTGGGATTAGCTGCCTTGAAATTTGGCCAAAAGGCAGCATAAATATGTTGCCTACCTTTCGAGAAAACATTTTCAATGTAGGTTAGTTCCCCTTCAGGAACTCGAGCTGCGTTGAGATTCGCTTTGGGAAATCCCCTGCGTAACCGCGTTCTGAACGTAGTAGCAGAACTGCGTCTGACAACAGATTTGTCCCTCTGGGCCACCAAAGAACGGCCAGAGCTATCGGCCGTTCAATGGCAGCTATGGTGGCCACGGAACAGCATCTGTGGTTGAATCTGTCTGAAATGCAAGATAACAACAGATTTTTCCTCCTAGACGCCCCGCTATTGCCCTCTGGCCTTTTCGCCAACGTAGCCAACACTGTCGTAACGCCCAGTTACGTTATGATATGTAAGCAGAGGGTGGGGAGATGTGGGGGTTCCCCTTCAGGAACTCGAGCTGCGTTGAGATTCGCTTTGGGAAATCCCCTGCGTAACCGCGTTCTGAACGTAGTAGCAGAACTGCGTCTGACAACAGATTTGTCCCTCCGGGCCACCAAAGAACGGCCAGAGCTATCGGCCGTTCAATGGCAGCTATGGTGGCCACGGAACAGCATCTGTGGTTGAATCTGTCTGAAATGCAAGATAACAACAGATTTTTCCTCCTAGACGCCCCGCTATTGCCCTCTGGCCTTTTCGCCAACGTAGCCAACACTGTCGTCGATAGGTTTCAGGAGGCGAAGAAGCAAGCGGCGGCATTCCAACGTTTCCTCTCAAGTGAAGGGGCAACAGCAGTCAGGTCGGTTGTTCCCTGCCGGTCATCTGCTTCAGGGCACCGAACTGGCTCCTCTAATAAAACCAGAGGAGTCAGTTCCCTTAGTAGATTATCTGGCAGTGTGGAAACTTCTGCCAAATATATCAAAATGGGTCCTGCAGGTAGTAGAGAAAGGCTACAGAATACAGTGGTTGGGGGTGCGGTCATGAGCGGCCGCTCTGCCCAGGGTCTGTGGGAAGACCATCATCTCACTTGACACATCAACTGCCTGGAGATGCTGGCTGTGTTTCAAGCTCTGACACACTTCCTTCCAGACCTAAGGGGACATCATGTGCTTGTCCGCACAGAAACACATCGTTGGTCTCTTACATCAATCGGCAGGGGGGTCTGCGTTCGCGCCCCTTGTACAAGCTGGCGCGCCAGATCCTTCTGTGGCCTCAGGGGAAACTCCTCTCGCTAAGAGCAGTCTACATCCCTAGGTATCTCAATCAGGAGGAAGACATCCTGTCGAGACACGTGGCCGAGGCTTCGTCTGTACGCTTTTCCCCCGATCACTCTGCTCCCGGGAGTTCTGGAGAGAGTACGCCGGGATGGGGTCCGTCTGTTGCTAGTAGCCCCGTTCTGGCCGACCCGAGTATGGTTCTCGGACCTGGTGTCGACGGCTCTCCGCTGGAGATTCCGATCAGGAGGGACCTCCTCTCTCAGGCGGGGGGCACCTTTCTTCACCCCCGCCCGGAGTTATGGAAGTTGTGGACGTGGTCCCTGAGGGGTCACAGCTCCTAGCATCTGGTCTCTCAACTGAGGTTGTTGAGACTATACTCCAGTCCACAGCTCCCGCCACTAGGAAACAGTACGCCTTAAAGTGGAAGCTTTTCACTTCATGGTGTGGACAGCGACTGCAAGACCCAGTCAACTGCCCAATTGGTACAGTTCTGGAGTTTCTGCAAGAGCGATTCTCCGCAGGGTTATCTCCCTCCACTCCGAAGGTATACGTGGCGACCTTAGCTGCTTATCATGCCCTTCTGGGTGGTCAATCATTGGGAAGACAACCACTTATCACTTGTTTCCTCCGTGGCACCCTGAGGCTGAGGCCGGTACAGCGCACTAAGGTGCCCTCATGGGACCTGGCTGTGGTTCTGGAGGG
>NW_015505220.1:1861726-1863607 GCF_001515645.1 Sinocyclocheilus grahami | reverse complement strand
TTTTTTTTGCATGTTTGCATGTTTGCTGAAGAAATATGTTTTGATATCTTTAAAAAAAAAACTTTGAATTTTCATAGCTACATATCCAAATACAGTCATACAGTCCCAATTTTTCTTAATATGAAAATAATTACATGCATAATTGACATCTCTCTTGCTTCACATACTAATTTGGATCACGTTAGAGCAATACATTTTGGGATTAGCTGCCTTGAAATTTGGCCAAAAGGCAGCATAAATATGTTGCCTACCTTTCGAGAAAACATTTTCAATGTAGGTTAGTTCCCCTTCAGGAACTCGAGCTGCGTTGAGATTCGCTTTGGGAAATCCCCTGCGTAACCGCGTTCTGAACGTAGTAGCAGAACTGCGTCTGACAACAGATTTGTCCCTCTGGGCCACCAAAGAACGGCCAGAGCTATCGGCCGTTCAATGGCAGCTATGGTGGCCACGGAACAGCATCTGTGGTTGAATCTGTCTGAAATGCAAGATAACAACAGATTTTTCCTCCTAGACGCCCCGCTATTGCCCTCTGGCCTTTTCGCCAACGTAGCCAACACTGTCGTCGATAGGTTTCAGGAGGCGAAGAAGCAAGCGGCGGCATTCCAACGTTTCCTCTCAAGTGAAGGGGCAACAGCAGTCAGGTCGGTTGTTCCCTGCCGGTCATCTGCTTCAGGGCACCGAACTGGCTCCTCTAATAAAACCAGAGGAGTCAGTTCCCTTAGTAGATTATCTGGCAGTGTGGAAACTTCTGCCAAATATATCAAAATGGGTCCTGCAGGTAGTAGAGAAAGGCTACAGAATACAGTGGTTGGGGGTGCGGTCATGAGCGGCCGCTCTGCCCAGGGTCTGTGGGAAGACCATCATCTCACTTGACACATCAACTGCCTGGAGATGCTGGCTGTGTTTCAAGCTCTGACACACTTCCTTCCAGACCTAAGGGGACATCATGTGCTTGTCCGCACAGAAACACATCGTTGGTCTCTTACATCAATCGGCAGGGGGGTCTGCGTTCGCGTCTCAAGTGAAGGGGCAACAGCAGTCAGGTCGGTTGTTCCCTGCCGGTCATCTGCTTCAGGGCACCGAACTGGCTCCTCTAATAAAACCAGAGGAGTCAGTTCCCTTAGTAGATTATCTGGCAGTGTGGAAACTTCTGCCAAATATATCAAAATGGGTCCTGCAGGTAGTAGAGAAAGGCTACAGAATACAGTGGTTGGGGGTGCGGTCATGAGCGGCCGCTCTGCCCAGGGTCTGTGGGAAGACCATCATCTCACTTGACACATCAACTGCCTGGAGATGCTGGCTGTGTTTCAAGCTCTGACACACTTCCTTCCAGACCTAAGGGGACATCATGTGCTTGTCCGCACAGAAACACATCGTTGGTCTCTTACATCAATCGGCAGGGGGGTCTGCGTTCGCGCCCCTTGTACAAGCTGGCGCGCCAGATCCTTCTGTGGCCTCAGGGGAAACTCCTCTCGCTAAGAGCAGTCTACATCCCTAGGTATCTCAATCAGGAGGAAGACATCCTGTCGAGACACGTGGCCGAGGCTTCGTCTGTACGCTTTTCCCCCGATCACTCTGCTCCCGGGAGTTCTGGAGAGAGTACGCCGGGATGGGGTCCGTCTGTTGCTAGTAGCCCCGTTCTGGCCGACCCGAGTATGGTTCTCGGACCTGGTGTCGACGGCTCTCCGCTGGAGATTCCGATCAGGAGGGACCTCCTCTCTCAGGCGGGGGGCACCTTTCTTCACCCCCGCCCGGAGTTATGGAAGTTGTGGACGTGGTCCCTGAGGGGTCACAGCTCCTAGCATCTGGTCTCTCAACTGAGGTTGTTGAGACTATACTCCAGTCCACAGCTCCCGCCACTACGAAACAGTACGCCTTAAA
>NW_015505220.1:1859401-1860977 GCF_001515645.1 Sinocyclocheilus grahami | reverse complement strand
CCACTTATCACTTGTTTCCTCCGTGGCACCCTGAGGCTGAGGCCGGTACAGCGCACTAAGGTGCCCTCATGGGACCTGGCTGTGGTTCTGGAGGGCTTATACAATGCCCCCTTTGAACCCATAGAATATGTTTCGGTCAAGTTGCTCACGCTCAAGACTATCTTTCTCCTCACTATTTCCTCACTTAAAAGGATCGGGGATCTGCAGGCACTTTCTGTTTTGTGCCTGGAATTTGCTCCAGGCATGGTTAGGACATTCCTTTACCCGAGGGTCGGGTATGTCCCTAAGGTGCCCACTTCTTCGCCAGGGCCCATAGTACTTCAGGCATTCTGTCCTCCTCTGTTCCAGAAAGTAGGCCAAGAAAGGCTTAATCTGCTCTGTCCAGTTAGAGCACTGGACGCTTATGCACACAGAGCTGCCCTGTGGCATAAGGCAGATCAGCTGTTTGTTTGCTTTGGTCCGCCAAAGAAAGGATCTCTGGCGACCAAGCAGACTATGAGTAGGAGGACATTTGTGCTGCGGCGGGCTGGTCCTCTATGCACACTTTTGTCCGCTTCTATAACCTAGACCTGGCATCTACCCCAGGTTCCCAAGTTCTCTCTTCGTGATGTGCTCATCTGATACACACACAGGCAGGGACTTGGTAGTATGGCGCAGTGAGTATTCTCGTTCCCAAAGTGAATCTCGACGCAGCTCGAGTTCCTGAAGGGGAACGTCTCTAGATTACGTATGTAACCATGGTTCCCCGAGGGAGCGAGATGCTGCGTCTCTTTCCCATACTCCCTCCATCCCTCCAGGCGCTACTTCATTGAAGCTAACTTGTGCTCTGCCGGATGCGCTTTTATACTTCCTGGCGCTCACGTCACCCCACTAGTGACGTCACGGTCACGCAGAGGAGTTCACAAAGCGAATCTCGACACAACGTCTCGTTTCCTCTGGGAACCATGGTTACATACGTAACCTAGAGACGTTTTTTTATGTCTTGAAATGTTGTCTAAGTAGGAAGCTCACTAGGTTTGGATAATTTCTACTATCTTCCCATTACTTTTGAAGGAGACTTCTTGCACTAATGGTCAATACATCTGGCTCTTCAGGACTGTTACTTTAAGTGCTTTGCTTCATCTACTGCTTTTGAGCTGCTTTTGTTCTCTCCTTCTCTTTCTCCATCGCTCTTCATCTTTTTTTCTCTCTCACTGTGACTAGTAAGTGTGCATATATTTACATTATCAGATATGTTTATTCATATGGTGAAGGAAACCCAGCTCAGGGCATGACAGGAATCACATAGTACATCTTTAGCTCTAACTTACAGCAAAACATGTGATTTAAATAATAGCCCTATGGAGTTTTCCTTAGTAAAGCAGAGAAAAAAAGGAAAGGAGCCCATAGCTTGAAATGTTTGAAGCAGAGCATTGAGTCCTGAATACAAATATCTTTATGGTAATTTCATGCTTGAAGTGCACCTATACACTACCGTTAAAAAATTTGGGGGTCGGTAATTTATATATATATATATATATATATATATATATATATATATATACATACTGTGTCTTGCGAAAGTATTTACACCCCT
>NW_015505220.1:1854840-1859387 GCF_001515645.1 Sinocyclocheilus grahami | reverse complement strand
AAAAAATGTGGGGGGCGGTAATATATATATATATATATATATATATATATATATATATATATATACATACTGTGTCTTGCGAAAGTATTCATACCCCTTCATTTATTTCATGTTTTATGTTGCAGCCTTATGTTAAACTGCTTTAAATTACTTTTTGTTCACATCAATCTACACTCCATACACCATAATGATAAAGCAAAAACAGAACTGTCACAACTTTGTAAATGCATTAAAAATTTTAAAACTGAAATAAGTACATTGCATAAATATTCTCTTTTCTCTTTAATATATAACTCTTTACTCAGTTGAAGCACCTTAACAGCCTCAAGTCTTTTTGGGTATGATGTGACAAGCACATCAGCATTTGGCAATTATCTGCCGTTCTTCTCCTCACCTCTTCACCTCTCAAGCTCTGTCAGGTTGGATGGGGGCAGACGCACATTTTCAGATTTCTCCAGAAATATTTGATTGGGTTCAAGCCCAGGCTCTGGCTGAGCCAATCAAGGACATTCACAGAGTTGTCTATAAGCCACTCTTGCTGTGCTTAGGGTCATTGTCCTGTTGGAAGGTAAACCTTCTGCCCAGTCTGAGGTTCTGAATGCTCTGGGCTGGGTTTTCATTAAGGCTATCTCTATATTTTGGTGCATTGAGCTTTTCTTCTACTCTGATGTGTCCCTCAGTCCCTGCCGCTGAAAAACAGCCTCATCACACTTTACTTTTGGGATGATACTCTGCAGGTGATGAGTAGAGCTGGTTTCCTTCAAACATTATGCTTGTAATTGAGGTTCATCAGATCAGAGAATCTTGTTTCTCACAATCTGAGGGTCCTTTAGTTGCTTTTTTTATGTGGTTTGTGTGGTTTAACGCAAACCTGTTTCTGAGCTCTACAGGCAGTTATTTTGACCTCAGGGCTTGGCTTTTGCTCTGATGTGCATGTTCAGCTGTTAGACCTTTTATTAAGATGTGTGTGCTTTTTCAAATCATACCCATTTAATTGAATTTGCCACAGGTTAACTTCACTTGAAATGTAGTAACATCTACAAGCAATATGAATGATCCTGAGCTAAATTTCAACTGTACCAGATAAGATGAATACTTATGCAATGGAATCATTTAAGTTTTTTAATTTTTAATAAATTAGCAAAAATGTTAAAAACCTGTGTTTTGCTGGATGGAACGTTTGGCCACATACGGTTCGGCACGAACTAGGATCGCGGTTTAACTTAAATCTGACAATGCATAGCCTACACTGTAAAAAATAAGTGTAATTTTAACTGTAAAATTTTGTAAAAATGCTATGGAAAAAAACTGTTAATAGGTTAACAGTAATTTCCCGTACTATATACAGGGACAAACTGTAAAATATCTAACCAGACATTTCATGTAATTTTACAGTAAAATGCTGTTAATTTTACAGTTTTTAGAAGTAAAAATAACAAATCAATGTATAATTTACAGTCAAAAACTGTAAACTGACATTCCCAGAATTCCCTGCATGACACTCCACATGTTTTTCTAATAGTTTTTTTTATTAGTTATGTATATTTGGGCTTTATGTTACATCTTCTGTTGTTTAATGAAAGTTCAATGCATTATTTAAGTATCATGTGTGTTACCATGATGGTGTTTTGTGTTTGCATGAATGACTCAGTATGTCAGTATGTTAAAGGTACAAAATAGATTTTAATAACAGTGTGCATTGTTGAATTTACTGGTTTACATTCAAATGTTCTTGTTTGCAAATTACAGTTTTATACTGTAAAATGTTTTGGCCGTAAATGTGTTTACAGTTTTTCTGTATTTTTTACAAAATTATTCTGGCAACCACAGCTGCCAAAATTATTTTGTAAAAACTACAGAATTTTTTTTACAGTGTATGTAATATGGTTTGTTGTAAATAACAACAAGTAAAACAAGCAGGGTTCAGCTAATGTATGTTTTTGTTGATGTATGCGCATTCTGGCTTCCCAGTACTTTACAACAACAGCGATGAAAAAAAAAAAAAACATGGACAAACCATTCACTCTTGTTCAATGCGAATGCCGTTTGCTGGAATATGAGCAGTCATTTATTCTGTCATCGTGCTGATAGGTGAGACCTGAACAGCACTGATATCTATGTTTAAACTAAACTCATTTAAGCTTTGCCAGTTTAAACATTTAAGAGCCAGAGGACGCGTGCTCGCAAGCAGTGAGAAGATTTGTGCGTGCGCTCATCCGAAGCTCACAAACCCGTGCCTCAGAACGCTCGCAAATATTAAGCTCTCTCTGAAGTATTGTGTTTGAATCGATAAATTCACACAAAAATTAAGTAGAAATGCACATCTTGGTAAATAATATATAGCAGACATTACCGGCTGAACGTACTGTATCAGTGCATTATCTTAAAATGACAGCACTTTCTTATATTAATCATACAGCAACAACAAGGAAATCACTCACTGCTCTTGATTGAATAGCTTTTGTAACTTTAATAAAGATTAATCTTTCATTTGTACAGTAAAATATGCAATGCTATTTTACATTTGATTACTTTATTCAATTTCTGTACCTAAAAACTAATGTTAGACCTACCTAAAAAAAACTGAAAATCACTGTTTATTTAATTTGTATGTTTACTCTATTGTATTTATTTATGCTGTTGCGTGTAGTTAGATAGATTGTTATTATTTTCTTTATTTTTATTTGACAGTGTAGTTTTTCTCTAAACATGGCACATACCAAACCTTGACTCTAAAACTGTGATACAAATCAAACCGTGAGTAAGTTGAACCATTCCACCCCTAGCAGCAACATAACAAAACATGAAAAAAATGAAGGGGTATGAATTTCGCAAGGCAGTGTATTTTATATATATCTATATATATATATATATACTTTTTTAATAAATCTGCAAAAATGTCAACAATTCTGTGTTTTTCTGTCAATATGGGGTGCTGTGTGTACATTAATGGGGAAAACAATTTTACTTAAATGATTTTAGCAAATGGCTGCAATATAACAAAGAGTGAAAAATTTAAGGGGGTCTGAATACTTTCCGTACCCACTGTATATATATGTGTGTGTGTGTGTGTGTGTGTTCAATTTCAATTAAATGCTGTTCTTTCTAACATTGTATTCATCAAAGAATCATTAAAAAAGTGTATCATGTTTCCACAAAAAAATATTAAGCAGCAGATTGCGCAGCAAATCAGCATATTAGAATGATTTATGGAGGATCACGTGACACTGAAGAGTGGATTAATGATGCTGAAAATTCAGCTTCACGGAAATAAATGACATTTTAAAATAGATTAAAATAGAAAACAGCTGTTTTAAATTGTAATAATAATTTACAATATTACTGTTTTTACTGTATTTTTAATCAGATAAATGCAGTCTTGGTGAGCATAAGACACTTCTTTTAAAAAAAACATTTAAAAATTACTGACCCCAAACTTGTGAATAATAGTGTACGTATAAGTTTATAAGTTTGACCTCACTGTAATATCTGTCCGAGCCAAAAAGGATATTGAGTTGCTGACAAGCCGTGAGCAGATAAACTGCACAGAAGATCTGTATGTGTGAATAAAAACGTTCCCCGGTCTGAAACGGGTGATGAATCGCTCCGGATGACTGATGCCTTTGTGTACGGAAATCTTTTGATATTCGCTGTCCCGCTCTCAGCCATGCCCTGCCGTGTCAATGTCAGCCTAAAATATTAACATGGCAACAATTACTCTCCTGCAAATAACAAGAGAGTGACAAGGAGAGGAGAAGAGGGAGAGAGAGAAATCTGGCAATAATTCTTAGTCCACCCTTCACTGTTGCTTTGGACTTCAAGGCAGGAAAATGTCCTAAATTGTAGTTCGCATACAGAGACAGCAGTGTTGAAGCTCTGGTTGAGATCAGAAATGAGAGGTGGAGACAGAGAGAGAGAAATTATACACTGCATACTGTGTACAGTAAAAAGAAAAATAGTAAGTGAAAAAAAAATGCATTGTTTAATAATAAACATTTTAGATTGATACATTTCAAGAGTTTGGGGTCAGTAACTTCTTAACTACTACTTTTTTTAAAGAAAATAATACTTTCTGCAATAACAATTCTGCAAGGATGCAATAAATGAATCAGAATTGACAATAAAGACAATTATAATGTTAGAAAAAAAAAGTATTTTAAATTAATACTGTTCTTTTGAACTTTCTATTTATCAAGGAATCCTGAAAAAAAGCATTGCACTTTCCACAAAAATATTAAGCAACACAACTGTTTTTTAACATTGGTATTAACAATGTCTGCTTCATAAGTACAATATTAGGCAGCATATTAGACAAAAATTCAGCTTTGCCATCAAATGAATAAATTACGTTTCAAAATATATAAAAATAGAAAACTGTTATTTTAAAGTCTTGTTGGGTCAAATAATAGAGACTTAATTCAAAAACATCTTGCTGAACCAAACCTTTGAGTGGTAGTATGGTTCATGACCTCTTTTTGACAAAAAACAAATATTTAAAAATAGAAAATAATAATACAGTGTATAAAATATTATTAAACAACTGGACC
>NW_015505220.1:1840828-1854830 GCF_001515645.1 Sinocyclocheilus grahami | reverse complement strand
TTTCAAGTTAAATTAAGGATTTCTGAAGGTGATGACGGTGCATAGTCATGTGATATATATCGGACCAATCAGTGTCCTGTTTCCCAGTCTGGACCCTCCTGAGCTCATTCTGAGATTCAACAGTAGCACTCTGTCTGTGAAGAGCTGTACAGGCATGTCAGGAGCCGTATATAATAGAGCTGCATAAGAATCAATGAGCCTACTGTGTTTTTCTGCCCCTGAATCATTGGAATGTAACAGAGTCTGTCTGCACCCGTAGCAATTTGAGGGTTGACTGTGAATCTTTTGTGTGGCAAATAAACGGCGCAGTGGCCCATAATTAAATAAGTGTCTTCTCAGTTTATACAGAGCGTGTGTGTATATTCCCTCCCTCGCTCGTGTTCGGTTTTCCACGTTCACCCTCCGCCAACACAAGAGCCGCTCAGCTCTGTGAGTGTTGTCAGGGCTGGCAGGCTGATGGCTTCATTCACGAGGAGGTTTGTCTGTCTTTCTGTCTGTCTGTCTTTCAGCCGTTCTCTCTCTCACCTCCAACATTCAATTAGCGGACCCTTTGCAGTCATTCTCCAGTTTGCGGGTGAAGCCAAGGTCAGCGTGTCATTTCATGCATGTTGAATTTGATTTATATAGTTATTAATCACCTCAACTGATTCCTGATGGTAATACCACTATTTAAACGAACAAAAGGAGAAGGTGAAAGTGGGATGCAAAGAGAAAAAATGGGTGTTCGAGGGAGAATGGATGGGTTTTCCCATTTGCTAATGGAAAGCCATCTTACACACATTTAAGCATGCACAATCACAGATCAAATTCAATCAGGCTGTTTGAACTGCAAACCTCCTGATACCCAATGTGAATCGCTGGTGGAGTTAAGAACAGATTAATTTTCAGACTTCAAATTAAATTAAATTTTAAAAAAGCCAGCATAATTGTAGTGTAGTTACGACATCTACCAGCAGAGGCAAACTATCCAAACCAAGTGAACACCTCCTCATCTCACAGGGGCCTTCCTCCTTGAATTGACCAGCCAAAGAAAATGATTTAATTGTCAATCTCAAGTTTGAAAGGTCAGTTTTAACTTTTCTTACGGCATCACTGGGCAACCAAAGCTTGGATTTCAGTGGATGATATGTTTGAAATAGAATCATAAAATTCTCAAGCATTCTCAATGTTTACGCAAAATGGCATTTATATCAGACTCTGGGTCGGTGATACTTCAGGTTTTATAAATGTCACGAAACAATTTCCTTTTAAAGTGTTCAAAGTGTTTTTAATTAAGTTTTGATTGGTGCCATAAGCTAATTGTTTACAATATGGTGTGTGGAGTGACTGGATGGATTGTGATACTTGTAATGTGTTTCAGCGTGCATGGCTTTGAAAGGCAGGTGCGCTTGTAAACATTGTTACGGTGTTGTGCCGAAATCAGTGACCTGGCGAAAACTGTGACCAGGGGTCACTGTTCAGCCAATGTTTGTGCGGGAGCGCGCGCGTTAGATAGGTGACGAGCGGTGCTGTAAAACATGTTTCATGTCTTAAGACTAAAGAAAACAAGCTAGATATTGTCAAGAGCATCTAAATGCTTATAGAAAAGAAAGGAAACATTAATGCTGCTGTCTGCTAATATGTTAGTCTACTACTAAGAATGGTTTCCAATTTAGCTCTTGCAACATATTCTGATTCCTAGATCTTATCGTTATTCTTATTACTAGTTCCTGTAATTACCCAATGATGTTGGAGATCTACAGTTCCTACTGTTCCTTAGAAATGCTTATGATTGCAGTTGGCTAGGGTCACTGAATCTGGCAAGTAACATTGCATAGGCTAGCTATCAAAATGTTACCACTCTTTATTTCATAATAACCAGTGTTGGGCAGTAACGCATTACTTTGTAACGCGTTACTGTAATCGGATTACTTTTTTTAGTAACGGAGTAGCCTAATTTAACGCGTTTTAATTTTCAAAATAGTAATTATAGAGTATAGTTACAAGCCGAGGTCTCTATACGTTACTACCGCATTACATTGCTGACAGAATGCAGTGTTTTATAATCTAGAGATTGTAAGAATGTAGCACACGCGCTGTCGAGTCAAGTGCCAGTGGATTAGAGACCTGCTCCCGTGAGACCCGACGCAACAGAGTAGGCGAGTAGACACTCCATAGACACAAAATAGAAATATCTAAACATAAAATATCTAAAACAAATTGATTGTTATTCATCTATTGCACAAAAGCAACATGAACTAATAAATATAAACGATTAACAGGTGCAAGAGTATGCAGATTTTCTATTTAGGCTATAACACGTGTTTGCAGCGTTGAGCAATGCAGTGCTGAAATTTGCGTGCTCATGAATCCTCTCCATATAACACACGAATTGTAGACATTATGAAAGATTCATTATGCATATATGTATTGTTTTATAACAGAGATTTGTGAGATTGCAATGAACTGAGATGTATTTTAGAGATTATGAATGCAGCGCTCTTTGCTGGCATTCTGCCATACCAAACCATGCATGCAGCAGCTGCTTGCTTTAGTTAAAAATTAACAGTGTTCTGTGAATGCTAATGCTTTAATAACAAATATTTATCAGGAGCGTGTATGCTGGGATTTCATAAATTTCATGGAGAAAAAAGTAACGTAACTAGTAATGTAACTAATTACTAATTACTTTTGAAATAAAGTAATCAGAACAGTATTCAAGGATTCAAAGTGTTTATTGTCATATGCCCAGTGAGGAAAACAAGTTTCCCTAAAGAATGAAATTCTTACTTTGCTGTCCACAAT
This sequence comes from Sinocyclocheilus grahami, assembly GCF_001515645.1. Lineage (NCBI taxonomy): Eukaryota > Metazoa > Chordata > Actinopteri > Cypriniformes > Cyprinidae > Sinocyclocheilus > Sinocyclocheilus grahami. Next base: position 1,852,046 of record NW_015505220.1, on the reverse strand, counting down.
GAATGCCAAGACTATACACACACATACACAAACTATACACACATACATACACAATGTAAGAAACATAATAATAAAAACTATGCTGCAGTAGTAGGAATATAGACTATGAAAACATTTAAATATAGACTATGTGTATCTATATATGCGAGTATAGAGTAGAAAAATAGAATGTGAAAATAGAAATATGGACTATGCATATGGTATCTATATATGCGAATGTACAGTATTAACTTATGTGCAAAAAAATAATAGTGCAGTAACGTGCAAATTGAGTGCAACTACATGATAACAATAGCAGCAGTAACAGTAACAGATGTGCAAATTGAGATGAGGCTACATGAGTAATATTAACAAATATACAATGGTAGTAATAACAGCAATACCATTAGAAATGTTCAAATGAGATGAAACAATTTGGACCGACTGCTCTCTGAGATAGATAAGTCCACTAGCTAGCTACCTGTTTAAGAGTGATTACTTTTAAAAGGAGTAATCAGTAATCAGTAATGTGATTACATTTTCAGAGTAGCTTGCCCAACACTGATAATAACTGACTAAAAATGTTTACTAAAGTGACTCATGTGATGTGTGAGCTCTTCTTTCTATATTCAATAAATAAAGCATATGATCAGATAGGCCCCTATTGATATATTTATAGATACAGTAGCATCTGACAGGTTCAACTGATTTTATTTAACGCATGCTATAATGCTTAATAAAGTGACTTATGTGATGTGTCAGCTCCTCTTATTTTTCTCATTTAAACAAAAGTTATTTGATATGTACCTACCTTTAATTGGCTTAATCATTTTCAAAAAGCAAAAACTACACATTAAGCTTGTTTTATATGAGCTTTTTGTTATTCATATCATAATCTGCACTCCATTCAAAATATTAAATACTATATTGATATGTGAAGGTATTATGAGGCATCAAGAGAAAAAGCAGAATTGAAATTAAAACATTTATATGCCTGTTTTGTGGCTTACAGGTTTCCCCCCTGATTTTCTTGTACAGATTCAATGTGAAAAACGCAGATTGAGAAGGAATTCCTTAACATGCATTTATCTTGTTACTGTTCACCCCCTCCATTTCTGATTTTTTTTTTTGTTAAAAAAGTGCAGTAATGCTTGAAAACTGTATTTTATCGAAATTAAATTAGTATTTGATTGTGAAATAGTGTTGTAAACTTAAAAAAAATAATCAAATAAATGAATAAACCATAAAAGTCATGTGGGACCGTGAACAGTTAACATACATGTATATAATTATACTATACTACAGTATGTATTCCTGTATTTGATTTGAAAAAGGTTGATCTTTGAGAAGATATGACAACACTTTAAGTTATTTACAGTTGCATACAAGTCTTATAGGCTATATAGTCATACACTTTTTATCCTACTTTTTTCAGATTATATAAAAACATTTGAACCAATCATAACGTATCTCTAACTTGACTTGTGAAGTTAAAATTAAAACTCTTCTATTCTAGGAACACTCTAGAAGGCAGAAAAAATCTCACAAGTCAATCTCAGTAAAATATAATTTGAATGGTTACAAATTCTTAGTAATATGCAAACATAAAATAAAAATCGATAAGTAATTAAAACATGTTTTTACATTGCTTTAACTAATCAAAATAAGTTAAGCAATTCTTAACTTTTTAAAATAAATTAAGCTCATGTTTTAAGTCAGTTTAATTTAAATTAATATTGAAATTACCTATACAGCTAAGTTGACTATTTACAGTGGAGAAATTTCAACAGTGTTAGAGGTGCAATAACAAACCTTCTGAATGATAACCTAAAAAGCATCACAAAAATGTGCTTTTTTTCTGGTAATGATTTCTGTACTGTCTAATAATTGGTGACTGTTACTCAAAAGACGACAAGAATAAACCTATAGGAAAAAGGAGAAATCTTTACATCACTTGAATGAGTTTGAAGATCATAGACTTATATACTTAGAGTAAAAAGGGGTAACATTGTGGTATGTAATTTTGACCTGTTAGACCAGGGCTGTCCAAACTCGGTCCTGGAGGGCCGGTGTCCAGCAGAGTTTAGCTCCAATCCTAATTAAACACACCTGAAACAGCTAATCAAGCTCTTACGACACTCTTAAAAATGCTGGGTTGTTTCAACCCAATGTTGGGTCAAATATGGAGTAACCCAACTGTTGGGTTAAAAAGATCATTTAAAAATGTAACCAAAATTTAACCCAACAGTTGGGTCAGTCCATATTTGACCCAACATTGGGTTGAAACAACCCAGCATTTTTTAGAGGGTAGGCATAGAAACTTCCAGTCAGGTGTGTTGAGGCAAGTTGGAGCTAAACTCTGCAGGACACCGGCCCTCCAGGACTGAATTTGGACAGCCCTGTGCTAGACTATACTGTATCAATATGTCAGCTGATCAATATGCTTTATAAAATAGAGAGAAGAGGAGGTCAATATCACACTTTATTAACAAGTCGCTTTATTAAACATATATAGTCAGTTATTATGAAAGAGTGGTAACATTTTGATAGCTCTGTGAAATGTTACTTGCCAGATTCAGTGACCCTAGCCAACTGCAATCATAAGCATTTCTAAGGAACAGTAGGAACTGTAGATCTCCAACATCATTGGGTAATTACAGGAACTAGTAATAAGAATAAAGATAAGATGTACATTTATCAGATAATCAGAATATGTTACACAAGAGCTAAAACGTATCATAAGGACTGTTATCATTTACTCATTATCCCAGCTATATATACCATGCTCACTCTGTCTGTCATTGCGTCTGGATTAGATTGTCTTCTTGGTTGGTGTTGTCGGTGTCAGGTTTTTGGATTACATTTTGCAACGTTTTGTTCTGTTTTGTCCTGTTTTACTTCTAATAAACTGCACATGGAACTTACCCTGTTTCCTCCTGGCATGCCGTGACAAGAATAAAGATAAGATGTACATTTATCAGATAATCAGAATATGTTACACAAGACCTAAAACGTAAACCATTCTTAGTAGTAGAAGCTGATCAATATGCTTTATAAAATAGAGAGAAGAGGAGGTCAATATCACACTTTATTAACAAGTCGCTTTATTAAACATATATAGTCAGTTATTATGAAAGAGTGGTAACATTTTGATAGCTCTGTGAAATGTTACTTGCCAGATTCAGTGACCCTAGCCAACTGCAATCATAAGCATTTCTAAGGAACAGTAGGAACTGTAGATCTCCAACATCATTGGGTAATTACAGGAACTAGTAATAAGAATAAAGATAAGATGTACATTTATCAGATAATCAGAATATGTTACACAAGAGCTAAAACGTAAACCATTCTTAGTAGTAGACTAACACATTAGCAGACAGCAGCACCATTAATGTTTTCTTTTCTATAAGCATTTATGATGCTTGTGACAATATCTAGCTTGTTTTCTTTAGTCTTAAGACATGAAACATGTTTTACAGCACCGCTCGTCTCCTCTGATGCTAATCATTCGACTTCAATGTCTGATCTAACGTGCGCGCTCCCGCACAAACCCCTGGTCACAGTTTTCGGTAGGTCAGCAATTTCGGCACAACACCTGTTTAACTGGTGACCATGTTATCTGGTGACCAATTTCCTGGTTCAGGTCTCCGCTCCAGATGTGATGGAACGACCGCTGCAGATTCGCCGATTCTGATAGAACAAACTGAGGTGATATTAAGCTGTCTAATAAACGCACACTTGCTCATTACATGATTTTGGTATTCTTGTAAAGATTACAAATTAATGGTATGGTCACCCGTAGCGACTGAAGTAAGGAAAATAAACAGAAAAAGTCTGTTTGGCACGGGTTTCGAATAGGTGTTAAAATATGCCGCACTTTAAGACGCCAGCCTGGTGTAGCTGTCATTTTATTTGTGTACGCACATTTGCACACTGGACATAGGGCCTATTACAGAATTTACAATGTCAGTTTTCTTTAAAGGAATTATAGGCAGATACAGACAGAAAGTGTGTTTCAGTTTTGCAGTTTGTTGGTTTTTATGTAACAGGAGGCGTTTTATTGGTAGTTTAATTCACATTATTCTGCCCCATCATAGTTGTCTGTTCTCGTGGGGCACATAAATTGGCATCTGTGATTTCTTGAGCTATGTTATTTTCTTATGGCCATCAGCAGTAGTAACAATGTAGACTATATCGCAATTTAAAGGGGTCCTATTATGATTTTTCACTTTTTGAACTTTAGTCAGTGTGTAGTGTGTATGTTTGGGCATAAAAAAGGTCTACAAAGTTACAAATCTCAAAGTCCACTCCAAAGGGAGATATTTCGTTTTTAAAAAATCCCATATGCAATGAATGGCTCATTTGGACTACAGCGTTGTTTTCCGGGGGGTTTTAATAATCCATTTTTAGAACCACCAAGCATGAGAGCATGTTCTACACCCCCAAAACAAAATCAAGACTGTAAAATTAGAGGGTCAAATAAAGATGGAACAGATGTGTTTTTAGCAGATTCTTGAAGATGGCTAAGGACAGAGTTGGGCAGGTCATTCCAGCAGGAGGGAACATTTAATTTTAAAGTCTGTGAAAGTGATTGTGTGCCTCTTTGGGATGGCACAAATAAAGCAATGTTCACTTGCAGAACGCAAGCTTCGAGAGGGCACATAAGTCTAAAGGAATTAATTTAGGTAAAGGGGTGCAGAGCCAGTGGTGTTTTTGTAGGCAAATACTAATGCCTTGCATTTTATGCGAGCAGCTATTGGTAGCCAGTGCAAATTGATAAACAGAGGTGTGGCATGCATTCTTTTTGGCTCATTAAAAATAGTTTATAGAAAACTAAAATGTTTATTGGAAACAAATCCATCATTAAGGTGTTTTAACACTTGTGGCCAAAATACAAATCCATAATAACACTTCTTCCATTGAAAATGTTGTCCTCTCGCATTAAAATACACCCACATATTTGTTTGGACGGTTTTCGCTTGAAAATGGTGCTTGATCTGTGCATATTTCTCTCCTGATTCGGACGAGATTACTTTTTCATTGGATAAAGCATTATTATGGATAGAGGACTCATATTTTAGCAGGAAGCAACAGTTTAAAGATAAAACTTGATAGATTTGTTAATGACTAACATGCAGATTTTCACTTTAGAATATGTTAACTGATGTACTGGAGTGGTGTGGATTACTTGTGAATTATTGTGATGTTTTTTTTTTTTTTATCAGCTGTTAGGACTCAAATTCTGACAGCACCCATTCACTGCAGAGGATCCACTTGGGAGCAAGTGATGTAATGCCAAATTTCTCCAAATCTGTTCTGATGAAGAAACAAACTCATCTACATCTTGGATGGCCTGAGGATGTGTACATTTTTAGCAATTTTTTATTTTTGGGTGAACTGTTCCATACTTTTGCTGTATACTTGCACCAGTAATTTCATGTGCTCCAGTGGTCTTGATTGGCACTTCCTGTAGCATCATGTGCTTGGCAGTAGGTGCATGAATTATCATGCTAATCCAGCGCACAGGCTGTGCTTCTTTATGGTCATCACACCTTCACGAGCACAACTGCCAGCATTTCTGCATGTCCATTATTACCATAATTCAATAGTTCTACTCTGCCATTGTGCCATAATTGGTTTGAAACAGGCGTCGTCGCTCCCCCTCGCTCTCTCTCCCAGGTTGCCCACACATTGCTATGATGGGCAGTGTTAGCCTTGAGAGGCTGGAGGGAAGCAAGCTAATGTAATGTAATTTAGACCTGCTTGTCAGTCCCGGCGACACCTACATCCATCAATGTCAAGCAACAACACGTCAATACTGGCCTCAAGGTTTGACTGCATGACAAACCGCAAACTTTAATGTCTCACTTAGGTGTTTGCAGACATTTTGGGGGAGAGGGGAGAAGTGACTTAAGGGGAAGTGACAAGGTAACACTCCCTCTGAAACCTTCTTGATGTGGGAGAGATCAGGGCCGTGTGGTTCAGTTTGAATGCAGATTGTGCAGCTCAAGCGTAGTTATAAGTATGCATTTGTAAAGTGGATAGTTCCTGTAAGTTCTGATTGTATGAGCCGTGTTTGAATACAATTATCTGCATTCTCTCTTACAGAAGAACAAAATAAATAGTATTTTCTTGTAAAACGTTCTCCAGTAATACTTTTATTTACAACTACAAAATTGTAACAGTGTTACAGTGATTTTACCACAGCTAAATAGGATTTTATTTTGCCTTAAATGTTGTAAAGTCATTGCTTTTTTTATTTTTTTGGCTTATTGATTTATTATGTCAAATGTTATTATATGTCTGAGAATGTTTATTATATCAGTCTAAGAGAAAAACTAAAATATTTGTTTCTGTTCTTGTCAATATGGGTCAGAGCAGAAATATTAATTTATATTAAGTTCATTTTCCCATGTCTATTGACGCTGGACTGAATTTTGTGTTTCTAACGCCTCGCCAGAATGAAATTCAAAGCTTCACACCGCTGAGCTACTCGTGGTTTAAACATCTTATACAGTAGGTTGTATATCAAAGCATATGCGGACAATAAATAAATAATGCATGTTTAGATTTATATCTAAAGCATTTCTTGTATTTTTGTCATTTGTAATGTAATTTGCATTCATTTATATGCCTGATGATTTTATCCAATATGACTTTCTGTTCATTCAAATACATTTTGTACATATGTGCTTCCTAGATATCGAAACCACAATCTTTGCATTGACATTTTCTCTAGTTTAAAAGACATTTCAATCACTAACAGACTTGGCTATCCAACATTCAATATCTGAGTAATTCAAACAATTACTAAAATGTAAAGGCTTATAGCTTGTTTGAGGCTATAATCTAATAAGAGTAGAGTGATGATTTATACATTTCTTCAAGAGAGGCAAGCAGGGCTAATATTGGGAATTGAGAAGATAGAAATGAAGGAGCTGGAAAAGGTTCCTGTGACTCCTTAGCCGATCTCAAAGTGACATCTGTGACTCTAATGAGCTCATCAGGCCATGAAAGTGGGGAAAAAACACATCAAAGGCCTCACCTGGCTTTCATCATGAGGGAAGCTGTGGCGATTAAGCAAACCAGTCAATTAAAGGAAATTACTGCTCGTTAACGGAGTTCTCTCTGAAGTCTTATGATGGTTACCTTTCCTTATTTACACTAAAAATAAATAAAATTGAATACATAAACCAACTTGCATTAATAAACAAGTAGCTCAAATAATGGAGCAAGGTGCTAGCAAATCCAAGGTCATTGGTTTGATTCCCAGGGAATTCATACAATGACAAAATGTATGCAATTTGGATAAAACACATCTGCCAAATATGTAAATGTAACTAAATTTGATTAAGTTTAATTGTATAGTACTTTTCACAATAAATATTGTTTTAGAGCAGCTGTACAACTTGTAATGATTGCAATGTAAGAATGATATATTTTAAAATATGAAAAATATTAGCTGGCATCATCTAAATTATTCAGTGTGGCGTTGTCTGAACTCTTCAGAAAGGTTGGATTCAAACTGGAGTTGGTGCAATGAACTATAAATTTTAGTGTAAATGATTGAATATTACTTTTATTGTGTTTTTCACAGAATCCAAAACAACTCGCAAAAATCCAATATTATTTAAACAAGATAAATATAAAAGACTTTTCTGTTATTTTTTACCCCAAATTTAATTTATTTCAATTTAAGAATTTTGCTTTTACATGTATACATTTGGCAGATGCTTTTACTCAAACTAACTTAAATCGCTTTTTTTTTATCATTTCTTTCTTTTGCTGGGAATTGAACCCATGAACTTGATGACCTACTGTTTAAGCTACAGGATTTGCTTAATAATTATTTTCTTATAATTCTTAAGCCAATTCTTATTTATTCACTTTCACGCTGTCATGTCTTTTTTGTTATTCAGGGTGAACTGCTCCTTTAAAGCCTTCATAAGTTCATAATTGTGAAACATGAGGTTAGTTGGGTCCCATCTCCGAGTGTTTCCATCCATCCTTCTTTCCTCCTCATCTTGCCTGTCATTCTGCAACTTCCTGCTACCTTCTTTTTTCCTTCCACCTTGAACTTGTTCCATGGCCCACACGGCAGCGGGAAGCAGATTAATGCCCACTCTTTGAAATCTCAGTCACATCGTAGCTGCTTTCCTGCCTTCTCCCAGTCGCTAACATAAATCATGCGTTTCCCATCTGTCAGTGCTGACTAATGTCCACTGCCAGCTTTCCGACCGGTTCCTTTACCTGACTGCAGCTCCAGTACAGAGCTAAAGAGAGCATCCACAGGACAATTAACAGAGCAATGGAAAGTTAAAGGGATAGTTCACTTAATCAATAAGTCATCATCAAGCCATTACAAAACTCTACTGTATTTCGTTTTTGTATGTAATTTTGTATATAACTTTTTTGGTGGAGGGGGATGTAATGTTGAGGTTAGAGTCTTTCATGCTTGCTTGCTTCATTTATTTATTATTATTACTATTACTATTATTATTATTAAATTTACACCTTATCCAAGCAAGTGTCCTGAATTATGTTTCTGTAATTACTACATTTCTGTAATTTAGTTACACGAAGTATTCAATAATTACAAATGTGATTAGGTTTTTCCTATGTGATACGATCAACATTTGTATTTATTTATTTATTGCATCAGAAGGTTAGTATTATTTTTTAGTTAGTTCATGTTTTTATTTGTATTTGTTCATTTCTTTTTAATTCCTTCCCCCCTAAATTTACACTTAAATATACACCTCCAAGCAAGTATCCTGAATTACATGTCTATTTATTTTATACAATTTAGTTACTCAAAATGTTAAATAATTACAAACCTGATGGGTTTTTTAAATGCGATACGATCAGTATTTTTTATTTATTTATTGTTGTGTGTGTGTGTGTGTGTGAGTGTGAGAGAGAGTGTGTGTTTTTTAATTTAATTCAATTTTGTATGTAACTGTATGTCTTTCACTTTTTTTCTTTTCGTTGGCAATATAATGTTGAGATTAGCGCTTAAATATACACCTCCAAGCAAGTATCCTGAATTACATGTCTATTTATTTTATACAATTTAGTTACTCAAAATGTTAAATAATTACAAACCTGATGGGTTTTTTAAATGCGATACGATCAGTATTTTTTATTTATTTATTGGTGTGTGTGTGTGTGTGTGTGTGTGAGTGTGAGAGAGAGTGTGTGTTTTTTAATTTAATTCAATTTTGTATGTAACTGTATGTCTTTCACTTTTTTTCTTTTCGTTGGCAATATAATGTTGAGATTAGCATCTTACATGCATAATGTCATTTTAGTTGTTTTTATTTGTTTGTTTATTAAGGGTTTTCCCCGAATACTACTACTACATGTTAATATTCAAGTATTTTGAATTACATTTATCTTTCTTTACACAATTTAGTTACTCAAAATGCATACAGTGCTGTGAAAAGTAATGTAGTTTTTTTGAGCAGTGGGGTTACCCGAGTCTGCTTGAATAAAGTAGGGAAAGTGCCTGTGAGGAGAGATGTGTTGATGATATGTGTAAAAGTGTAGGAGAGATTGCTTGGAGAAGGTGTGAGGGGATTGGGTCCAGAGGGCATGTTGTAGGATGGCTGGAGAGGAGAAGTTGTGATACTTCTGTCTCAGTGAGGGGAGAGAAGGAGAAGATGGGAGTTTTAGTAGTGGGGTGTGGTTGGTTTGAAGTCCTGTGTGTGGGGGGCTGAGAATTGACTACTGATTGTACTAGTTTTGTCTGTGAAGAATGTGGCAAAATCCTCAGCTGTTATAGAAGTGGTGGGAGGTGGTGGAGGGGGACAGAGGAGAGAATTGAAAGTTTTGAAGAGATTACGTGTGTCTGGAGCGCTGTTGATCTTGTTGTGGAAGTATGAAGATTTGGCAGTATGGACTTCAGCAGAGAAAGATGAAAGCAAAGACTGATACATACTCAGGTCTGATGGATCTTTTGAATTGTGCCATTTTCTCTCTGCTGCCCTGAGTTTGGTTCGATGCTCACAAAGAACATCGGATAACAAGGAGTTAGAAAGGGCAGCCCCGTGCTGGCCTGGAGGAGAGAGGACAAATATCGTCAAGACAAGAGTTTAAAGTAGAGCATAAAGTGTCAGTTGCTGCATTCACATCCAGCGATGAGAAATGAGTAGGTGAGGGAAGAGAGGAGGATACTACAGAGGAAAGATGGGAGGGTGAAAGGGAGCACAGATTTCATCTAAAAGTAATCGGTATAGGGGTTGGTGGTGCACAAGTAACAAAATGTAGTTGAAATGTAATGAAAAAAGGGTCAGAGATGTGTAGGGGTTTTACCGAAATGTTGTCTGCAATACAATTGCGTGTGTAAATTAAGTCAAGTTGGTTGCCTGATTTGTGCATGCTTGTGGTGGTAAGTCGTTGTAGATCAAATGAAGCAAGGAGTGAATGGAAGTCTGTAGCATAAGGCTGCCAGATGAGCCTTATGAGATGAGAAATCAGATGAGAAACAAAGTAGTTGACATGTATCAGTCTGGAAAGGGTTATAAAGCCATGTCTTAGGTTTTGGGACTCCAGCGAACCATGGTCAGAGCCATTATCCACAAATGGAGAAAACTTGGAACGGTGGTGAAACTTTCCAGGAGTGGCCGGTCAACCAAAATTACTCCAAGAGCGCAACGACAATATCTAAAGAACTGCAGGCCTCACTTGCCTCAATTAAGGTCAGTGTTCATGATTCAACAATAAGAAAGAGACTGGGCAAAAACGGCATCCGTGGGAGAGTTCCAAGGCAAAAGTCATTGCTGACCAAAAAGAACACAAAGGCTCATCTCACATTTGCCAAAAAATATCTTGATTATCCCCAAGACTTTTGGGCAAATATTCTGTGGACTGATGAGACAAAAGTTGAACTTTTTGGAAGGTGTGTGTCCCGTTACATGTGGCATAAATCCAACAAAGCATTTCATAAAAAGAACATCATACCAACAGTCAAACATGGTGGTGGTAGTGTGATGGTCTGGGGTTGCCTTGCAGCTTCAGGACCTGGACGACTTACCATAATTGATGATTTAAGCAGTCTATCAGAAAATCCTGAAGGAGAATGTCTGGCCGGGACCACAAGCTCAAGCGCACTTGGGTTATGTAGCAGGACAATGATCCCAAACACACCAGCAAGTCCACCTCTGAATGGCTCAAGAAAAACAAAATGAAGGTTTTGGAGTGGCCAAATCAAAGTCCAGACTTAAATCCGATTGAGATG
>NW_015505220.1:1838635-1839943 GCF_001515645.1 Sinocyclocheilus grahami | reverse complement strand
GTGCCTGTGAGGAGAGATGTGTTGATGATATGTGTAAAAGTGTAGGAGAGATTGCTTGGAGAAGGTGTGAGGGGATTGGGTCCAGAGGGCATGTTGTAGGATGGCTGGAGAGGAGAAGTTGTGATACTTCTGTCTCAGTGAGGGGAGAGAAGGAGAAGATGGGAGTTTTAGTAGTGGGGTGTGGTTGGTTTGAAGTCCTGTGTGTGGGGGGCTGAGAATTGACTACTGATTGTACTAGTTTTGTCTGTGAAGAATGTGGCAAAATCCTCAGCTGTTATAGAAGTGGTGGGAGGTGGTGGAGGGGGACAGAGGAGAGAATTGAAAGTTTTGAAGAGATTACGTGTGTCTGGAGCGCTGTTGATCTTGTTGTGGAAGTATGAAGATTTGGCAGTATGGACTTCAGCAGAGAAAGATGAAAGCAAAGACTGATACATACTCAGGTCTGATGGATCTTTTGAATTGTGCCATTTTCTCTCTGCTGCCCTGAGTTTGGTTCGATGCTCACAAAGAACATCGGATAACAAGGAGTTAGAAAGGGCAGCCCCGTGCTGGCCTGGAGGAGAGAGGACAAATATCGTCAAGACAAGAGTTTAAAGTAGAGCATAAAGTGTCAGTTGCTGCATTCACATCCAGCGATGAGAAATGAGTAGGTGAGGGAAGAGAGGAGGATACTACAGAGGAAAGATGGGAGGGTGAAAGGGAGCACAGATTTCATCTAAAAGTAATCGGTATAGGGGTTGGTGGTGCACAAGTAACAAAATGTAGTTGAAATGTAATGAAAAAAGGGTCAGAGATGTGTAGGGGTTTTACCGAAATGTTGTCTGCAATACAATTGCGTGTGTAAATTAAGTCAAGTTGGTTGCCTGATTTGTGCATGCTTGTGGTGGTAAGTCGTTTGAGATCAAATGAAGTAAGGAGTGAATGGAAGTCTGTAGCATAAGGCTGCCAGATGAGCCTTATGAGATGAGAAATCAGATGAGAAACAAAGTAGTTGACATGTATCAGTCTGGAAAGGGTTATAAAGCCATGTCTAAGGTTTTGGGACTCCAGCGAACCATGGTCAGAGCCATTATCCACAAATGGAGAAAACTTGGAACGGTGGTGAAACTTTCCAGGAGTGGCCGGTCAACCAAAATTACTCCAAGAGCGCAATGACAATATCTAAAGAACTGCAGGCCTCACTTGCCTCAATTAAGGTCAGTGTTCATGATTCAACAATAAGAAAGAGACTGGGCAAAAACGGCATCCGTGGGAGAGTTCCAAGGCAAAAGTCATTGCTGACCAAAAAGAACACAAAGGCTCATCTCA
>NW_015505220.1:1830825-1836918 GCF_001515645.1 Sinocyclocheilus grahami | reverse complement strand
AGAGCCATTATCCACAAATGGAGAAAACTTGGAACGGTGGTGAAACTTTCCAGGAGTGGCCGGTCAACCAAAATTACTCCAAGAGCGCAATGACAATATCTAAAGAACTGCAGGCCTCACTTGCCTCAATTAAGGTCAGTGTTCATGATTCAACAATAAGAAAGAGATTGGGCAAAAACGGCATCCGTGGGAGAGTTCCAAGGCAAAAGTCATTGCTGACCAAAAAGAACACAAAGGCTTGTCTCTCATTTGCCAAAAAATATCTTGATTATCCCCAAGACTTTTGGGCAAATATTCTGTGGACTGATGAGACAAAAGTTGAACTTTTTGGAAGGTGTGTGTCCCGTTACATGTGGCATAAATCCAACAAAGCATTTCATAAAAAGAACATCATACCAACAGTCAAACATGGTGGTGGTAGTGTGATGGTCTGGGGTTGCCTTGCAGCTTCAGGACCTGGACGACTTACCATAATTGATGATTTAAGCAGTCTATCAGAAAATCCTGAAGGAGAATGTCTGGCCGGGACCACAAGCTCAAGCGCACTTGGGTTATGTAGCAGGACAATGATCCCAAACACACCAGCAAGTCCACCTCTGAATGGCTCAAGAAAAACAAAATGAAGGTTTTGGAGTGGCCAAATCAAAGTCTGGACTTAAATCCGATTGAGATGTTTTGGCATGACCTTAAACAGTCCATTCTTGCTCGAAAGCCCTCCAATGTGGCTGAATTAAAACAATTCTGCAAAGAAGAGTGGGCCAAAATTCCTCCACAGCGATGTGAGACTCATTGTCAGTTATCGCAAGCGTTTGATTGCAGTTGTTGCTGCAAAGGGTGACACAACCAGTTATTAGATTTAGGGGGCAATTACTTTTTCATGTAGGGCAAGGCAGGTTTGGGCCGCTTTTTTCCCTTAATAAATTAAATAATTATTTCAAATCAGCATTTTGTATTTACTCGGGTTATCTTTGTGTAATTAAAATTAGTTTGATCTGAATCATTCAAGTATGACCTATGAAAAAAATTAAAACAGGAAGGGGGCAAAAACTTTTCACAGTACTGTATCTAAATAATTACAAATCTGATGGCGTTTTTCAGTGTGATATGATCAGTATTTTATTTTATTTTTTAAACCAGTGGTTAATATTTTTGGAAATTTTCTGGGGCGCATATATGTCTGTCAGCCATTTGAAGGCGTGATGATAAAACCTTTCAGCACAATCATTTTACACTGACAGCTTTTCAACCACAGGATGCACCTATTTTTCATGCCCTTTTCCCAGTATGTTTTCTTTAAAGGAGGTATTTTCAAAGACCTAGATAAAGTCTGACACTTTTTCGACTTTTTATTTTAAATTCAACATCATTATTCTGTCCTGTTAGGGCATGTTGTGCAGTACAGCTCTCCAGGCTTCTAATTACATACGAGTGCTGTGGATTCTTCCTAAAACTGTTGGTTGGTTTTATCCCTGAGCAGACATGTGGGCGACGGCCTCCAAAACATATTCCAGGAACTCAAGCTTATGTAATGCATGAGTCAAATCAATGAACAGAAGGCTATTTTTTCACACTGAAATGTGTCATTGGATAGGTCTCCGTTTCTGGCCTTACTCACTATATTTGGACTTTTCAAGGAAATCGGTCATGCTAGTGTGAGTCTGTAGGTGTAGTGATTACGGGCCACTTCCGAACTTAAGTCAGTATGAATGTGTGCGGCAGGCATTGTTTATGGTTCATAAGACTAATGAAAATGCAGCGATTCCAATTGTTTTTGCATTGTAAATCGATTTACTTTCTTGACTGAACTTTGCATAGCAAATATGGCTGCAAGTAGCTGTTGGTGAAATCTGTTATATATAACTGAAACAGTAAGTTTTATGCATGACTATCCCTCACAAAAGCATCATACGCAATACATTGTAAAAAAAAGATTTTTCAAAGTTGCAAATAAAACAAAGATTATCATTGTATGTTTTACAAGAATTTGCACCTTGACTTGGTGGGTGGAATGAGACTTGTGTGACAAGTGTTTTGAGCAGTTGTGAATAGGTATGAAAGATCTGTTGAAATATTTAAGTACTCCCCATATTGCTCACATGGCTGGCTTGACGGTATGTAATTAAACATTTCCCCGACTTTTGGTTTTTGGAAAAAACTTTTGGAAAGTTTTTTTTTCGATCGTGGCTCTTCATGACGTGCGCACACATCGACCCAGCTATAAAAGATCCCAGTCATGATTCAGAACTGCAGATGGTGGTAAGTGAAACTGCTTCAAATGTCTGTTTTGTTAGCAATCGGCGCTCAAGTGCTTGTCACTCTTTAGCTCCGCCCTCCAGGAGCTTGGCTGTTTTCGGAAAGAATCTTAAAGCTGTATCTTTTTTTTATAAATATGATAAAACTAAAGACTTTTTGGAGATATGAAGGATGCAGTACTACTCTATAGGTACTCAAGATTAAAATGAGATTGGGTGAAATTGTGTGTGTTAGGTCCCCTTTAACTAATTTCTGTAAAAAATTGGTTTAAAAAAAACAAAAACTTTTTTTTTAATACATAATTTTATCTCCTTTAGACTTCGATTGGCTAAACGAAGTTTTAATTTGATGCGTCATTAGAAAATATAAAAATGTCTTTATGATGTCTTGTGGTGGCTAGAAGCTTTCACCAATCTTGCAATCTAGATCCTCTAAAACAGTTTAAAAATATTTAAATTCTAGATCTTCGAAAAGTGGATTTTATGACAGTCTTGCATTTTAATTTCTAGATCTTTGAGAACTCTCAACTATGTTTTGCAAATGTACACAGAACAAACATGTGGAAAAAGCTCCATCCACTGGGCAAGTGATTTATGCAATTAAATCGATTAAGATTTTTAACAATTAAAATTTTTTACTGTTAAATGAAAAAAATCCATGGCAGAACTTATGGATCCTTGGGGGAAATTTTGTTTCCCGTGAGAAGAGGGACTATGTTAAATTGACGTAACAAACGGCCTGGCATTTTAAATATCATAAATGTAACTGCTAGTTGCGAGTCAACCGAACGCCCTATCCATCCCATAATTACAAAAAATGCAATTATCTTCAGATGCCTCATGCATGCAAAGCCTGTTCCTTTTTCACTTAACGCATAGAACGTTATGGCTGTTCAAAGTTAGCAAGAACAACAACAGCAACAATAATAATAATAGGCCAGAGGATTCACAGGATTCCTAATGAGTAATTCTGCCAGATGTCTGTGCCATGACTATAATGAGATGCAAATTGAGCTTGTCACAAATAATCAGTGTATCAGGTTATAATTTTAAAAAGAATTATTGAAAAGCAGGTGACACGTGCTTTTTCCATGCATTCCTGAATGTTTTTAAGACGTGCTATGCATTTAAATGCCCTATTTTTATCTTTTTAAACCACATTATGGCTCTTTACACAAAACTAAAGGTTTTCTATTTGCATCGATGGTTCCATGAAGAACCTTTAAAGGAATAGTTCACCTAGCTAGATGCCTCATGCATGCAAAGCCTGTTCCTTTTTCACTTAACGCATAGAACGTTATGGCTGTTCAAAGTTAGCAAGAACAACAACAGCAACAATAATAATAATAGGCCAGAGGATTCACAGGATTCCTAATGAGTAATTCTGCCAGATGTCTGTGCCATGACTATAATGAGATGCAAATTGAGCTTGTCACAAATAATCAGTGTATCAGGTTATAATTTTAAAAAGAATTATTGAAAAGCAGGTGACACGTGCTTTTTCCATGCATTCCTGAATGTTTTTAAGACGTGCTATGCATTTAAATGCCCTATTTTGATCTTTTTAAACCACATTATGGCTCTTTACACAAAACTAAAGGTTTTCTATTTGCATCGATGGTTCCATGAAGAACCTTTAAAGGAATAGTTCACCTAGCTATGACAATTTTGTCATTATTTACTCACCCTCATGTCATTCCAAACCTGTATGAGTTTCTTTATTATGTTGAACAAAAAATAAGATATTTTGAAGAATGTAATCAAACAGTTGATGGTCCCCATTGACTTCAATAGTATTTATTTCCCTACTATGGGTTCTTGGGAACCCAAAATGGTTCTTCTATCACATCAGTGCCAAAACCTTTTTCTTGAAACCTTAAGGTTTAAGAGTGAACGGAAGGTTTTAAAGCTTAACGGCACTTGCTCTTTATGGTTTGCAGGCTGGAGAGGGGATCCCATTGATCAGCGGCTTGAGAAACTCTTACAGCTAAGCCTGAGATTTGTGAACAGGTCAAGGAGACCAGAGGGGAGTAGCTTTATTCTACCGGTGTAAGGATGGAGTGGGCTGTCTTTCTAGGTCTTCAGAGGATGCCTCTTCATTTATTTTGCCCGAGATGTCTGGCCATTCGTTTCCACCTTAGACAGTTGCAGGTTCTTTAAATCTAGGTTACGGCCAAGCCGTCCATGTGTCTGCTGGACCACTGACGGATCGGGATTGTTTTCCTTATGTACACTTTGTTTTATAGTTATTTTCATCACAACAGGGGTCTCGGTGTGACCTGCAGGAGTCTGAAAGCTAGTCTTGCTGTGTTTTTTGATAGTATAGGCTGTGTGTATGGTGTGACAAACGGTACTGCGCACCTCCTTTTCATGCAAACAAACCCTCCGCGATCACTCAGCGTGTGGCTGGCTGCTGAATTATTTATCTCGTCCTGCATCGATTTCATGAATTAGCAAAGAATCGCCAGGCCTTGAAGGTAGGAGTTGGAAGGAAAACGTGAGATTGAGAGCTGTCTGCGGAAACACATGCGCAGTTACAAAATAAAATGATAACATTGAACAACTCTTTAATTTTCCTAAAACGCATGATTGAATGGGGACAGACGGCGTATTGCTTCTTAACACTGGGAAATGTTTCATCAGTCTACAATATGAGGCACATTAAAGACCTCGCTCTCTGGATGTGTTTTTGAAAGGAGAGGAAAATACTGCTTCATCAAATCTATGAACTGAATGCGCACTGGAAGTACAATATGTCTGTCTGAGAACACATTCAGATCACTCAGTTTGGCACTAGACTGAATTAGACATGTTTAGAGTAGTAATGTGGTCATAAAAAGTATAACTCATCCAATATTAGGCACTAAAAGGGTATTATGGGCAAGTTAATTCTTGTATTCTTGAACTTGCACAAAATGCTGCAAATATAGTATTATTTGGTATTTTAGTATTCAGTACTGATGACAATGTGATATACAGACAGTAGGATGACTAATATAATGTCAATTTTGAGTAAATGTTCTGTAAAAGAAGTGTTATCTTATTTGTCAGCACTAAATTGTAGCATGTCACTCAGAATTCACGAAATAGTTGAGAACAGGAAATGCTTATTATCTATTGAAGCTGACAATTTTGTTATTTAACATACAGGGATGTAATGTGCATGCTTGAAAAAGTGTGCTTCATTACAGAATTAAAATGATTGTTTTAGTGATTTGTACTTTAGTTATTGGAAACAAGTAACAAGTTCACTTTTTATTCCGCATGACTTATTTAAACCTACAAAGTTCATATTTCACAGGTAATTATGGCTTAGATCATTTCTTTCATCAAGATTTATATAGCCTATGGTTTTGTACATTGTGCTGAACGAACATGACTGTAAAACAATTATACTTAATATTTATTTAAAACAGCCAAGGAAATGGAAATAATTGGCAACCACTGTGCTTGTCCTTTTGCGGTTTATGATCTCTTTGGTCACCAGAACATTGGGTCTTTGAAACAGTTTGAATTATAATGCATTTTAATGAATTCAGATTATTTCTGAATATAAGTTTCAGTTTAATATATGTTAGAGCCTTGCATAATGAGGGTTAAGGTTGTTAAACAAAGTTTATGCCTCATAGATATTTTAATGGAAAAATCTCTTATTTTTTCAGTCTGAGGAAGCTAAAACCAGAATACTTTTAAAAAGTTCAGTACAATTATATATATATATATAACTTTAACTTTTCTTTTAACTTTTCAAAAACTTTGGCTTGATATTTTGAGCATGCTTATATATATATATATATATATATATATATATATATATATATATATATATATATATATATAT
>NW_015505220.1:1798971-1827078 GCF_001515645.1 Sinocyclocheilus grahami | reverse complement strand
TATATATATATATATATATATATATATATATATATATATCACTGCTTCATATATTTAAGTCAGTCGCCCACACTTGCATCAAAAAATAGCTCAGATAGTGATTGAATAATTATTTGGATTATGCTTGTAATTCTGTCAGATCACTGGCAGTAAATGTCACCAACTGCTTGAGTCTCAATCACCTACAAAAACACCAAAAATGCCAGCCTGTTCCTGCAGAAACATAACAGATTGTGGATTATTGCTTGCTGTCTTTGAACCACTTTTCAAAGGACAAAGCACTATAAAGTGCGGAGGTAGTGGATGGAGAGACAGACAGACAGACATGCATTGGTTGTTTATGTTACACAAAACAAGGCAAGAAGGTGACTGAAGCATTTATGTGAAGTATGGCGGCCGTTTAGCAAAGACATGATTGCTTTTGAAAGGTCTGCTTCTCTGCATATCTCCGCTCAGGCGTAAGGAGAAATCAACTTTATGGGATCTTAGATTGGCATCAGCAGATGGTGGCATTATTCATTCATTTGCAGATTCGTTCTTTTATTTGTTTATTTATTTATTATCCGTTGAGCAAAGACAAAAGAAAGTCAAGCTCGAGCTGTAGGGCAAGTGATACATAAACTATGACTGCGTATGCTTCATAAATTGTTGCTTATGTAATCGAATAGCAATAACTGAACAGGGTTTCTGAGAGATCGGAGATGGTTGACAGTGTGGGGACATTAGTCCAGGTGTGAAGGTTAAAGCTCACTCACCGTCTCTGTGTGTCAGTGGTATTGACAGTACTGACAGGATCTATCTGGGTTTCTGATGCTACATCAAATGTGAATGAGTAGAAAAAAACAAGACAGATTGTTTCATAACCGAGCAATAAACTGCTTTGCTGTCTACATATGCAACTGCCATACAAGGCATCATCCAAGCTGAAATGAAACCTCGTAAGTGATGGATCTGGTTTGGTCTACGTAGACAACAACTCACAATTCACTGTTGATTTCAACAGTGTTTACTATGATGAAGTTATATTTGAATACACTTAATTGACATAGCATACACATATTGTATAAGACAGGCAACTTTAATCAGTGGAACTTATGTAGCTAATATGTAATATAATTTTGATATTATGTTTATACAGTTGAAATAAATGGTAATCATTTTTATAATAAATTATCTATAAATATATTGATATTTTATATTAAATTATTTACATTTTGAATGTTTTTTTTTTGTAAATCACACTAATAAATGTAGCATATTGTTGAATATTGATAGTGAATGTACATATTTTGAATAAATGGTGTTTTAGTAAATTATATCTATAAATGTAATATGCATAAAAAATGTAATTAATATTTTGCATTTATTTTTTAATGAATTGGGATCATCTTCTATACTGATTTAAACTTATACATTTTGAATAAATGTTGATACTTTTATAGTAAATTGTATTTATACATTTTGAATATTGAAATATTTAGATTTTTGAATTTCGAATATTGATGCAGTTATAGTGGATTATTTACACATTTTGAATATAATATTCAGTTTTGAATGAATAATGATACTTTTCATTTTTACTTATTATAATTGAATAAAAAGATACATTTCATAGTGAATTATGCATTTTGGATTATACTAAATGATATTTGAAAAATGGTGAATGAATATTATATTTTGAATTAATATTGATGTTTTTTATATTAAATTATTTATGTATGTACTTAACATTTATAAATATTTTACTATAAACACATCAATATTAATTCAGAATTTAATATTCCAATATTAAACATTTTAATTAAATATCAAGTAAACATTTATATATTTTTTTAAAAGTAAGTTATATTTATACATTCTGGGCAAATATTGATAATTTCTATTTCTTTCATTTCATCCGGCATCTTTAGTTGTGCTTATTGCACTATAGTATGGCCTTCTCGTGAGGATGCCTCCAATGAGGCCTTAAAATTTGGATGATAATTTAACATCCTTCCTTTTGGAGCAGGCTTCATGTCCAGATCATGCCTTAAAGGTGCTGTATGTAAGTTTTTGACTCTACTAAAGCATAAAAATACCATAATATGTTTGCAGATATTTAAGGAACATGCTAAGTCAACATACTTATTTATCTGAAAAACAATGCTACAGTCAGTTATTCTCCTTTGAAATGTGCGTTCAATGACATGGCCGGAATGTCGGTCTCTGTTTCGGATTGTGAAACCCGCCCACTGCCAGTTTACCCAATTGTATTTCTTCACCCCGGGTTGCCAGTTGGCGGAAAACACAGCTTATTTAATTTCATTCATCGTCAAGTGCGCTCGTTCCTGTTGGTGTCGTCAATCTGGCAACCTGCGTGTGCCTCAAGTCTGAGGAGGAGCAGCGGGGTGAAAAAACCCTTCTCCAATATTTTGAATTTGGACTGCAATATCTAGTTCAACCACTCGCTGTCAATCCTACATACAGCACCTTTAAAGTGCTGCCCATGTAAGTTTTGGAACAGAGAGCGAGACAGGATACAGTGGGAAAAGTGAGAGGTGTGCCTCTGTGTCTTTTGTGTTCTGCCGTGTACAGAGATCCGGCGGACTACAGTTTGCAAAGCCTCATGGGAGTTGCAGTTCCAGACAAACACACAAGGTCATTACACACTCATGAAGTCAACGCTCACAAGGAACACACCACACAAATGCACTCTCCGCACTCAAGCCACGTGTGCTTTAGCCAGTGTAAAGTGTTCTGTACTGTATTTATGTTGTTGAACACAGTGCAGGTTCTCCAGATTTACCAAAAGTTTGTTGGAACAGATTAGTTTGTGCATTTTAAGCAAACCAATTTCCAATTTGATGTTGCACGACTGTCATTGTTCACATTTTTCAGTTCAGGAGCAATTAATGATAAGAATTATGAATGTTATTTCATGTTTCAGACAGAAATTGTATAACAGTGATCAGTGTGTTGTTTGGTTACGGTCTGTGGCCAACAAATATTTGGACACCAAACCACAATTTAAAATGCATGATGCAAAATAACAAACCAAGAGCAAACAAATGATTCTAGGGTGTGTAGCATTTGGACCAATCAGACACACAACTTTTTGTTATATTTAACAAATAATATCGAACTCCCCATCACCTAACCAAATGGCCAATTACGAGGGTCTATGGACCCTTCCCCCGAAATGCACCTAACACCTCAGAAAAGCAGAACAGGCCTCTGGTTCCATGGTAACCAATGCTGATATCACTGGTTTTATGGCCTAAAAGGAATGCAGGAGATAAACTCCCTCATTTTCCTCATAAGAAAGGCACAAATGCACAGGAGAAACTGACTTTTCTACTAATTAATTCATAGGAAAACCTTCTTTGAATGAACAACCATTTTCTTCAGGCCATTGTGTATATTATTGCTGTGTTGTATTTAATCTGTTGTATTATAGACTATTTTTATTCATGCTTACGATAAACCACTCATTCATATAAGTAACTCTACCATGTCTAGTATCTATGAATTCGTCTTCGGATGATCTAACTGAGAGTGCATATTACATGCTGATACCTCTGCAACATATGGATGTTCTAAGAATCATTACTAATTTAGTCAATAATCATGCAGATTTATGTTACAAACTTATAGAATTGTACAGTAAGAAAGTTATTTCCTTTAACCAGGAAATTAACGTTCTTAGAATTGACAAGACGGTTGACCCTGAGTGGTCAGCTAAATATCTACAGTGGATCTAAAATATTAATAATTAATCATAATTAGTTATGGTTAATTATTCATATTTCCCCATGAGTTAAATTCGCTACAGGTGTTTTTTCTTTCTTTCTTTTTTTCTCAAGAAATAATCTTAATTTTCCAGGCTATTTTTTACAAGGGTATCCCAGGAGGTGAAGTTCATCTCATTAACTGTGAACATCATTCACCAAACATCTTTGTGTGCGATGAAATGCAGCCTGGTTTGATATGTTATGTAATGCAGTGATAATCACACAATTTTAAGAGTATCTCAAGTGTTTAAATATTTTTGAGGCCGCTGTACAGTATGTGCTGACATTAAAGCATTCATTTGAGATTGACTAAAGCTGTAGACCTCTGAAGAGGGTGCATGTGTTTTTGATTAAATGAGGCCCTCAGTGGCAATTTTGCAAACAGAGATAAAGCCCAGTCTTAAACAGATTCTCCATTTATAGTGTAATTAGGTCAAGACTTTGTCTGGGATATATATACTATTATATTCTATATACATATTACATTTTGATTTTATTATCATTTTTACATGTTAGATTTTTTTTAGTGCTTTCATAGTGAATTATTTATGCATTTTGAAAAAATAAAATGTAATAGTAAATTATAATTTTATAATTCAAAAATTAATAATTCCTTTTGAATTCATATTAATAATTTGTAGGGTGAATTATTTATACATTTTGAATAAATTGTGTTTTTAATAGTACATTTTATTTGTGAATATTAAATGAATATTGCGAATATATTATATAAAATTGTACTCTCCAAGGGAATGCATGAACTGGTCAAATATATACCTTAAATGCACCCAAACTTACTTTGGATAAGCGCCTGCCAAATGCATCAGTGTAAATGCTCTTTGTCCGCCAATTTCAAGTCTTATAGGAATGTGGCTCTTAAAGTTATAGGATAGCTTTTTGCGAGGATCTTGAAATTGAAGTCGTTATTTACTGTGTGTGTCATTAGGATGATAGCATAAGTATTTTTCTGATCAAAATCCTGTCAGCAGCATTGGTCTGCTCCACATCGAAATACATTTTTATCATTCACAAAATTGGTCTCAGATGTCAAAATTATGACAAAAATTGTACAGTGTGCACCAAGCAAGTTGCACTTACCGTGAGTCTGAGAATCTTCCTTTTAAAGAGGCGAGTCAAGCTACGCTTCTGACCTGCCCTTGAGAAGCCAGCTTTTTAACTCTCCCTTTTCATCCACCGTTTATTTATTCTTTTATTTACCAAGGCTGTGTCAGCTCTGCTGACAAATTAGAGCGGGTGAGGACAAAAGTAAGGCGAGGGATGTCAGCTATATTTGCGTTCGGCAATTAGACTTACTGTCTCCCCCTTCAAGCTTGAGATAATTACTAAAATAAATTCTGCCAGTGACACAAGCTTTTCTTTTTTAATCTTTCTGGTGAGCTCTTGGTCTAGGTTTCTTTTTGCTGTCTTGCTTGGCAAATGAGTGTCCAGTATTCCTTATTTCTGATGACATTTTTCTACTCCCTATATCTTTCTCCATGCCATTGCATTGTCGTTTCTTTCTCAGAAATTGAGTTGTAATGCTGGTGGCGCAGGAACTAAATATGTGTCGGTGCAACATAATCATATTAATATCATTAATCAGAGGTATTTATTTGTCAAATGTGTTTCTAGCACACATTTTTGCTCATTTGCATAGACACTGAGACATACATTATTAACGTATTGGCAGCATCTAAAACAGTCATTTTATATATATATATATATATATATAACAGATTTATAACACATTTTAGATGCTTTTAATATGTTGATATGGTCTGGAATATCTACATTTTAACAAATTAGCATATATACAAACAAACAAAAATGTATGTGTAGAAAGTTCAGATTTTATTTATATTTTTTTAATTATATTATTTATTAAAATTAAAGAATATATATTTGATGTATAAAAGTATAATATTTATTAAATGCATATTAATACATTAAATGTGTATTTCATTTCATATTATATATTTAAAAATAAATATTTAATATTTATTTTCTGCATGGAGAGCTAATACGTTAAGATAAAAAACACTTTTTTTTTTTGCTGTGGTGTCAATGATTTATTTTGATTTTTTTACATTTTGTGGATATCGTAAGTGGTATCATGAGATCCCTATTTCCTAACACCAGCTATTATTAAATCACTTTTACACTGCTACACACACACAGACACAGGCTAGTTCAGTCGCATTCACACTGACATGAATAGTCAAGTCCTAACAAGACACATATAGCTTTCTGTAACTTCATGAACTCACAGCATTTCTACAGACCTGAGTGCAGTCAAGCAGAGATTGACTGCTGGGAATAGAGACAGGTAACACACAAACACACACACACACACGTATACACAAAACCATTCCAGCCATCACTGGGGTCTCATTTTCCTTATTTACACGCTCCTACATCTGCCTCCACCGGCTGTTTCATCCGTATATAATCATGGCATCCTGATGAAATGTCAAGAGCAGTTTCTTTTCATCTAGAGAGAAAGTTTCATTGTTTTTGTGCTTATTTGTCTGTCATCATGGCTTCTATCAGTCAGTTAAACTCACGATTAGAGACTGATTGCTGTGTTTTCTTAATCGGCTGATCATGCAGAGGGTGTTGCTTTGCTGCAGCCGTTTTTTAATCGTGTTTACAGTTAACCCTCTGATGTGCGGTGTGGATTATAGTGGAGATATTTTAATAGACGTTTTTGATGTTGCATTCAAAACAATGTGACTTGTTACCTCTGACCCTTTATCCATATTTCTATATTAATTACCTTTTTATTTATGACAACATACTGTTATGCTTTTTTTTTAAGTGAAGGATTTTTCAAAGCTGTAAAAAAAACTTGTTGGAGATTGTAGAAGTCCATTTTAGTCTTTCTACTTTAAAATGTCAAGTTTAGTTCTATTTATTGGTGTTTCTTTGTAATTATTTATGAAATTTATCAGAAATTTATTTTATTTTTTAAATTGTTTACATTTTGTGAGATCCAGACAGTAGTGAATTCTATTATATTGTATAGTATTCTATTCTATTCTATTCTATTCTATTATATTATATTCTTTCCAGACAGGAAGTAAATGTGTATTTTATTTTGTTTTGTTTTATTTTAGACATGTAGTAAAACTTTATTTTATTTTATCCTTTCCAGACATTTATTTTATTTTATTTTATTTTATTTTATTTTATTTTATTTTATTTATTTTATTTATTTTATTTATTTTATTTATTTTATTTTTAATTTTATTTAATTTAATTTAATTTTGATTTCTAGACATGTAGTAAAATGTTATCTTATTTTATTTTATTTTCAATTAGAATTACCATTAAGTTTTCATTTTATTAAAAAAAACACTTCTCTAATTTTATAATATGTTAGTGTGTTTAAAGTTGTAGTATGAGGGCCTATTACCTTTAGTTTCCATTTAGTACGGTACGTCCCTAAAGTCATTGTGTTTTCTGCAGACTGTTTACCTTTTTTTTCAGTTTCTTGATTTATTTCATAGATCAAGGGGTTAAATATGAAATAAACCTTTGACAGGCACCACAACAAACCCAATAAATCACATTCAAGCAACATTTCCTCTTTTAAACGATTTGCTTATTGATTTCTAGATGGATTGGTGTGTTTTCAACTGTTCATAGTTGGCCTCTGTGATAACTTGACCTTTTGTGCATCGCGAGCAGGTCAAGTGAGACAAGCCAATGACCTATGAAGCATTAAACTGTAATGACTGCGTAAGCATTAGTGCCGCATCACATCCCACAATGCTATGCACATACCGATCGTAATACCGGGATCAATCACTAAGTGAAATGGTCCATCAGCGAACAGCGTCATAAGCAGTAAAGTCCCATTGGCAATCCAAAACACATTACAGGAATAAAAAGCGCATTTCAGCTGTAGATGATGTGAACGTGGTGTGCGCTGCATGGGCTCAGATACGCTAGATGAATGTGTGTTATTAACATGAGTGTGCAGTCATAAAGCGCATCAGAGGAGGTGTTCTTCTGATTACATCTGCTGAAAACACCATAAGTCTCGTGTTAGACCACTGTGAATGTTTCTGTGTTAATCGCTCATGTTGGACAGATGTGATTGCGGTGGTCATGTTAGCAACATCTTTTCTTCAGAGGTCATGCCATGATTGATTCATGATAAAATAGACATTGATGAACTCATGCACATAGATGTCTTGAAGGCACATCAGCAAAAAAAGCCTGTTTAATTCTAAGGGCCAAAAAAGGTTAAAAAAAATAAATAAATAAATGATCATGAATAAATTAATATCTATTTAATTGTATTTAATTTAAGATTTGTGGACCTTGGGGAATAAAATAAAATGCTAAAAAAATATACAGTATGTACTATTTAAAGTATTAAGCATGTGGGTATGATTATGTTTGTTTATTTATTGAAATTAAAACAATTATTTATATTCATTTATTTTTATTTATTTGTTTGTTTTCATTTGTAGACCTCAGGGAATATAAAATAATGCTACAAATATACAATATGTTCTAATCATATATATGATTTTTTTTCTTTCTTTTTTTTCAGCTAGTTGCCAAGGCAATATTTCTCATTTTAGTTATTTAGTTACGTACATATATATATATATATATATATATATATATATATATATATATATATATATATATATATATATATATATGTTGTACATATAAATATGTACACTTTTAATCAAAATTAATGAAAATGTTTACATTTTTTATCTTTAATCTCTTAATCTTTTAATTTTAATTTTAGTTTCAGATTTAGTTAGCTATAATAACCCGATTTATTTATTTATTTAATAAAAATGATACAATTTCATAGAAATGTATTACTGGCCATTTATTGGTTACTTGGCCATGGCATAAAATTTATTATTTTCTTACCATATCACAAATTTTGGGGAATTCCTTTTACCCTTCCCTTTTAAAATTTTTTAAATTTTCATTAACATTGAATATGTAACATCATTTCATTAACTTATTTTTGTGAAGCTTTTTTTTTTGCTGCTTGGTGTAGGTAACTTAATGTTTTACTATGCTTTTACTACACTTGGTCTTCAAAATGTAGGCAACCCCACACACACACACACACATATACTGTATATGTGCTGATAAATGTGCATTCAAGATGCCTGGCTTAAAAAAGACTCTATTCAATTTGCTATTGAATTTCCTCCGCTCTAGTAGGGCGAGCAGGATGTTTTGAAGGCAAATTGTGATTTTCCGAGATTGTGTCAGCCAGAATACAAGAAGGTAATGTACTGCACAGGCCAAAAAGGACTTTCATTAAATTATACTGAAGTTTTTTTATTCGGTGACGATAAGAGGAAGTGCAAAAGGCCAACTATTGTTTCTCACCTCTTGACAAATTCTATTCTGAACTTCTTCAGTGGAGATGAGAGAGATGAAGTGCGGCTATTTTCTTCAGCAAAATCCCTCGAGTTAAATCAACTCTGCTCAGAGTACATATTGTCCCAATCTACAGAGTGTTAAAGTAACACTGAAGCCGAATTAAAGTTAATGGGATAATTAAGCAATTCATTAATTGATGAGTGAGCATTATTAAAGAAAACCCACTGTTAACAATGTTGAAGATGAACAGCTTCGGCTCAGGTTTTTAGACATGAAAACATATCACATAATCCTCAACCGTGGTAACTCTGCTTCAGTGTTACTTCAACACTGTAGATTGGGACAATATGTACTCTGAGCAGAGTTGATTTAACTCTGGGGATTGCACTGTGATATAAAGGATGATAAAGCACTTTGGATTAAGTTCAGAATGGGTTTGAGTATCACAGACTCATTTCTGGACCATTTAGTTTCGTATTCTTCTCTGTCTTAAAGGGATAGTTCACCCAAAAATGAAAATGCTGTCATTATTTATGCAACCTCATTTTGTTCTAAACCTGCATGACTTTCTGTCTTCTGTTGAACACAAAAGAAGATATTTGGAATAATGTTGGTAACCAAACAGTTGATGGTAGCTGTTGACTTCTATAGTGTTTTTTACATAGAGTACAGTGAAGGCAATGGGACCTGAAACATTTCACTGAGCAACATTCTTCAAAATATGTTCTTTTGTGTAAATAATGACAGCATTTAAATTTTTGAGTGGAGTATTAACTTTAATTATTTTAATTTAACAACTTTTATTTTTAGATGTTTAACAACATCTTTCTTCTGAAGAGGTCATGTATTTATTTATTTATTTATTTGTTTTAATTTGTAGACCCAAGGGAGTATACAATAATGATTTTTGTGTAGATATTTATTTATTTATTTATGTTAATTTGTGAACCCAAGGGAGTATAAAATGATTTTTGTGTAGACATTTATTTATTTATTTATTTATTTTTACCATTTATTTTTGGACTTAAGGGTATATAAATTAATATTTTGTGTAGACTATTTATATATTTAAACGTAATAATTCTTCATTTATTAATGAGGTTTTAGTTTTATTTTAATTCTATTCATTTATATATTCCTTTTAATAGGTGGAATATTTTGTTATTTTTTCATCATTTGTTGACAGCTGCAGCTGCAATGACCAATATGAAAAGATCAGCATGACCATTCTTTTAATTGTCTCATTGGGAAATTATTCAAATGCAAAGTGTAGATATTTATTTATTTATTTATGTTAATTTGTGAACCCAAGGGAGTATAAAATGATTTTTGTGTAGACATTTATTTATTTATTTATTTATTTTTACCATTTATTTTTGGACTTAAGGGTATATAAATTAATATTTTGTGTAGACTATTTATATATTTAAACGTAATAATTCTTCATTTATTAATGAGGTTTTAGTTTTATTTTAATTCTATTCATTTATATATTCCTTTTAATAGGTGGAATATTTTATGTTATTTTTTCATCATTTGTTGACAGCTGCAGCTGCAATGACCAATATGAAAAGATCAGCATGACCATTCTTTTAATCGTCTCATTGGGAAATTATTCAAATGCAAATTCTTAAGTCTGTATGTTTTGTAGCCATTTTATGCCCATCTTATTTCATGTTTATTGTGCAACTGTTTTCTTCTGTTTTACTGTCACATGAGGTCCAAATAATTGCGGCTGATTAGAATTTTATGTTTCAGGGAGCAAAACATCTTTCTTTATTCATGAAGTATGTGAAAAAACGTATTTTTCGATAAATCCTATTCATGCTCAGCGGTTGGCGTAATGACGGCGCAATAATGCAACTCTATTCAGGAATCCTCCATTCCTTTATGTCTCAAATGCCGGCAGACACTTGCATCTTCTTTAAAAGCTAATTATAACAAGACTTCCAGAGACCTCCAATGCTATTGATATTTAAGTGCCTGGCTTTATTTCCAGCGTGTGGTACTCTCATACATATTCATATCAGCAACAACTTTTATGCATTTGCAAGTGAAATGTCATTGGATTTTCAGCAGGATGAAACCTGTGGACATAAACCTTTATCTCTGCAGGTCTCTTTTCATAACGTTGGGTCTAAATCACAGTATGTTTGCATACTGTTTATTAAGCAGCTTTTTTAAAACACTTTTATAAAACACTTTTTTTCCATTACAAAATGTAGTGTAAAACAGATTCAGATCCGCAGCAAAAGCTTGAGTGTGAAAGCACCCTTTGGTGCCATTCACACAGGACGCCGTCATGCATTCAAACCCGTTAGATTTGTTGTGTGATGCATCAGACCTCCAGTGTAATCGCGGCTCATGTTGAATGGTTTTAATGATTTTACAAGCCGAAAGCATGTTACGTTGGCTCGGAGGTAACAACAGTCTTTTACATTTCAAAATGCATTGCACAGGTGTGGCTCTGTCATACCTGTGTGTGTGTTTAGCATGCAGATTATATTATTGTTTGCAAACAGAGAAAATCTGAATCAACACAAGGATTGATTACAGGGTATTATTATAGGTATAATTATGGAAGTGCTCAAGGCACCCATGTGGTGTTTTGTTCCTAGAACACATGCTGCTACTGCAGGCTTTATTCATGATCAGTGCCAGTGACGTTTAGATTCGTGACTGCAACTTAAAGGAATATACATATTAAAAAATGGAGAGTGCAGTGAGGTACTTACAATGGAAGAGCTGATTCGCCGACGTACACTGGCATAAAAAAAATATATACATTTTATATTTTAAAAAGTTATATATATATATTAGTTTTCATACATTATAAAGCATATTTAAAAAAAATTTTTAAATATAAAATGTATGTTTATTTGCAACAGTTATGCTAACAACAATAAAAAGACATACAGGTGCATCTCAATAAATTAGAATGTCGTGGAAAAGTTCATTTATTTCAGTAATTCAACTCAAATTGTGAAACTCGTGTATTAAATAAATTCAATGCACACAGACTGAAGTAGTTTAAGTCTTTGGTTCTTTTAATTGTGATGATTTTGGCTCACATTTAACAAAAACCCACCAATTCACTATCTCAACAAATTAGAATATGGTGACATGCCAATCAGCTAATCAACTCAAAACACCTGCAAAGGTTTCCTGAGCCTTCAAAATGGTCTCTCAGTTAATGATTGTCTTCTGGACAACTGTCAGATCAGCAGTCTTCCCCATGATTGTGTAGCCTAGTGAACCAAACTGAGAGACCCCTTTGAAGGCTCAGGAAACCTTTGCAGGTGGTTTGAGTTGATTAGCTGATTGGCATGTCACTATATTCTAATTTGTTAAGAGAGTGTATTGGTGGGTTTTTGTTAAATGTGAGCCAAAATCACCACAATTAAAAGAACCAAACACTTAAACTACTTCAGTCTGTGTGCATTGAATTTATTTAATACATGAGTTTCACAATTTGAGCTGAATTACTGAAATAAATGAACTTTTCCACGACATTCTAATTTATTGAGATGCACCTGTATATGCCAGTAAAACAGCGACATCTGCTGACGGACACCGTGCTGCATTGTCACGGGAACATCCCAGCTGAAGATCATGAGGAAATTACGTCGCTCCCTTTGTCAAGTGCATTCCAAAAAAATACATAATGGCACGCACGTGCCATGCTCACTCCAAAGTCCCCACTCCAAGGGCTCTGCCCTTCAAAGGCATAGGGATGATCACTTCCATTTGGAATTTGCCCCGTGAACAGTACGTACCGAATACGTGTATCGTTACAGCCCTAAAATATATATTATATATTTATATTTCTTCATTTGTTCTGTAGCTATATTCTAATTTCTAATAATAATAAAAAAGGTCCTCCCCGAACGTACCGCTGCCCTGTATCTTACTCTCTCATTGGCTGTAGGTCATCGCAGATGTTTCAGTCAGAACTCATTTCACACAGCAGGATTTTGAATCGCTGACAGGTCCAGATATTTAGCATGCCAAATATTTCACGGGCATCGGCGATTCTCTCAGATCGCGTCTTTGATAATTCACACGGCCTGATTCTCTCGCATTTGCCTCCGATTTCGGGCATTTGTCTGCGATTTCGCAAAACCTGTTGGCGATTGAAAATCAGGGCTAAAATCGTGCAGTGTGAACTCGGCATAAAGCCGGGCATACACTGTGTGATTTTCGTCCGATTTTAAGCCGAAGTTTGGCTCGTGCAACTCTTTTTTTGAGTCGGGCCGAATTTCAGCTTTGTCGTGCATCGTTTATCGTGCAGTGTACAGGGGTAAAGGAGAAGCGATAAGTCCCTCCCGACAGGCAATCAGACGGTCGGATGAATTTCTGACATGTCAGAAATTTTCGTCGCCCCTCGTGAGGGTATCACACAGTTGAAGCAGAGCTATTAACCGACTGCCCTAAACTCAGTGCTTTTTCCCTCACTGCGCCTGCGCGAAAATAAAACTTTAACTATTTAATCTTTAATACAGCAAGAAAGAAAACGAAAAGAGGGAGATCTTTTGATAAAATAATGTTATTATCCCGGGAAATGTGAACCATTGTCCATAATTTAGCAATTAGTGATAAAGACAAACACGTGCAAAATTATAAATATTTCAGTTTTAAACCATGCAGGCGACCCAGTGCATGCCTCACAAACAATGTGCAAACTGCATGAGCGTTATGCCCGTGAATAAGTTTTAAACTCCAGGCAATTCATTAAGCTACAGAAAGTGAAAGTAAAAACTGACCGAGCTGTCGGCATCTGACGCTTAACTGCACATATTCTCAGAGGAGACGAGAGACATATTGGGTATTGCCTTAATTTATTTTCTAAAAAAAAAATTATAAAATCTCGTATGGTTGATATAGGGCCTGCGTAGTGAAAAAACAACAACAACAGAATTGAAGTATTTCGTGGTAAAAAAAAGTTTTATATTTTCATTGATGACTGATTATTACAGTGTTCGGACATATTGACATATATTGTGTAATATATCTAAATGTTGTAAATCATTTTCAATGATGAGTAAGCTAATTTAATCATTTATTATCCGCACATCAGTTGTGTGGTAATGAGCTATGAAATTATTGCGGGGCAAATTAATTGTATTAGACCTATACATTTAATAATAAAAGTACCATAATAATAATAATAATAATAATAATAATAATAATAATAATAGTAATGGTAATAATTTAAATAATTTATTGGAAATGCCAAATACTCTCAATATCGTCGATAGCTGATAGCTTTTTTTTTTATTTTTCTTCTTTTTTAGATACCTCTGGCTATCGTCCATATACAGTGTCATTGTCTGCACAACTGGAGTATTTCACACGTATAGTATGAGCACATAAATCGTGCTCGACAATCGGACCGTACAGTGTGAGCACGTAAATCGTGACTTTACATCGCATGCGATCTGCTCATACAGTGTGAGTTGATACCTTGATGAAATCGCATGGAAATCGCACAGAAATCGCAGAGTGTATGCCCGGCATAAGGGAACAGATTAACAGGGGAACACAGGTGAACAGGTACACAGAAATTTAACCAAAACAGAACTAAGAGTGACATTGTCTCACTCTAAAATGTTTTTGCAAAGTTTAATGACAAGATATAATTAGCCAAAACAAATCAGGACACACATATATACTGTTGTTTTTCCTCAGCCAAGTATTAAGCAAAATAATTATGACATACCCTTTTAGCAATTTTCTTTTGAAGCACTCTCAAAGCAGGCTGACTATTTTGAAACATGTCTTACTACGTGAAATCTATCACTTTTTTCCTTCATATGGCGTATTGAGTGGGAGACAAGGTCTTTTATGAATCTGCCTGCCTTTGATCTATTGTGGAAAGTAGAAAGGAACTTGATAGATTTATTTCTACACAAGCGGTCCAAAGAATTCAATGCTAGTTTATGACCTGAGAAAGTGGCACTGGGGGGAATTTGTTTCAGGTTGTTTTTCCAAGTTATCCGGTGCTGCCCATAAAGTATGTCTGACTGTAGAAGGTTAGCAGAATGGATGTCGCCTGCCTGGGGCATTTATAGGTCAAGATTCAGAGTGCGTTGTCTATTCATCTTTTTGCAATGGTGAATTTGATGGCATGTTTGCTGGGCAAAGCCTGATTTTTTTCTCCAAGTTGATTTACGTAATTTTAATTGTGGATGCTTATAGATTAAACATTATAATCACAATCACTCAAGAGTAATTTAGGCTTTTTTTTTTCAGGAACATTTTTTGTTATAGCTACTGGTTGAACGTGTCTTTAAATTCTGATAGCAATCAATAATTAAAATAGTCCAAACATTAAAAAAGAGAGCCAGAGGGTGTTTAGCCAGTGTGGAAAAAGAAATTCGGATTCTGTTACCCAAGTGCAAGCGAAATTCTTGCCAAAATACACAGAGACAGATAACGAGCTAAAACAAGGGTAAACATTGGTAGTGTCTTTACAAGATGGAGCAATTGGATGGAATGTTTGGGTTTCAATCGATACGACAGACTTCTAGAGCTTTTTTCTTGACAGGTAAGCTAAACGTCAATTTAAAGTATTTAAAGTAGCCTACTTTTATAGACCCATAAGGGCTGTGTTTATGATGCTTGAGTCCTGCCACGAAAAGTTCAGTTATTATTAGCCATGTATTATGATTATGATTATGATGTTGTGAAATTTGTGTCCGAAATCTGTTTATTTCAAAGACTTTTGGATCCCATAAGATTTTTCCACATCAGACTTTTAATGAAACGGCGTTATCCTCATTCTTCAATTATGCCTTTAATTATGTTCAGTGAGATTTCTAAGTAGTTTATATCAAATTAGGTAGCTTGTTAAATTTAACATGTTGAAGGAAGAAAAAGTTAATTTTCAGTCATCATATTTCACCCTCATGCTGATAGAAACCAGCTTGACTTGACTTCCTCCTGTTGAACCCAAAAGGAGACATTTTACAGAATGTTCACGATGGTTTCTCAGTAAAAGTGAATGGGGAACATATGCTGTCTAGTTGTTAAAAGATCAAAAATAGCACTGTAACAGTATTCTGTATGACTCATTCACTACTTTAAGTCATTCAATAGCTTTGTGTGAGGAACACTGCGGTCACTGTTTATTTTCATTGAATGGAAAAGAGCAGCATGAACATCCTGGCCAGCACCTCATTTTGTGTTCCACTGAATAAAAAGTCATTTTGGTTTTCAAAAGACATAAGGGTGAGTGAATTACTTTTTTGGTATTGTGCATGTAGTATTGAAAATTATGGTAGAAACTGGGCTGAACACGCTTCATTTAGAGGTGATTTTTTTTTTCTTGCACTCTGTGACTATGAATAGATCTACCCTTGTTTGATCTTCGGAAGGCAAATTGGTGCCCCAAAAAATAAAATAAAATAAATTTGCTGAAGCAGCGTTGCCGTTGCCCAAGGATTCTTGCAGGCCTGGTGGTTCTTTGTTTTGCTCAGACTTTGATGGCCATAACCGAGGAAGGAGGGAAAGAAGAAGAACCAATTGAATTAATGTCTGCAATGCGTCACCTGAGCAAACTGTACCAGCCCTAAAATAATTATATCAAATATGAGCCTTATCTCAGCCTTGGAAATCTATTTCCAAAGCCCTTATCAAAACCCTCTTTTATTCATTTATCATTTGCTGCGGCCTTGAAGCCAACAGTCTGAAATATCCTCCACAAGGCTCCAATTACTCTTCGCCTCCCTCCGTTCCCTCGGCTCTGTTTTATGCAAAAGGAAAACAGTTCACCTCCAGAGCATCTTGGACCCTGCTGTTGGCTCTTTGCAACTGATGTTAGGCTGGTTTTGTTGTGTTAAACTTTCGATTTTGCTAGAGAAAAACAGCTTTGGATGGGCTTCTGTTACAGAGAACCCCATACAAAATCTCTTTGCTTGAACATAAATCGGTAGATTTTTTTTTTTTTTACACTTTTAGAGACATTTTGTTGGTGAAACCATAAGGTTTTAATTAGAAAGTTAACCGATTAAATTTGGTTAATTTGGTTCGCTTTGTGATTTTAATTGTACTTTTCTCAAGATGGGCAATTCTTAATCGTAAAAGCTTTCTTGCAAGTTTGAAAAGTCAAAATGATGTGAAACCTCTTTTAGTAGTTTATATCAAATTAGGTAGCTTGTTAAATTTAACATGTTGAAGGAAGAAAAAGTTAATTTTCAGTCATCATATTTCACCCTCATGCTGATAGAAACCAGCTTGACTTGACTTCCTCCTGTTGAACCCAAAAGGAGACATTTTACAGAATGTTCACGATGGTTTCTCAGTAAAAGTGAATGGGGAACATATGCTGTCTAGTTGTTAAAAGATCAAAAATAGCACTGTAACAGTATTCTGTATGACTCATTCACTACTTTAAGTCATTCAATAGCTTTGTGTGAGGAACACTGCGGTCACTGTTTATTTTCATTGAATGGAAAAGAGCAGCATGAACATCCTGGCCAGCACCTCATTTTGTGTTCCACTGAATAAAAAGTCATTTTGGTTTTCAAAAGACATAA
Organism: Sinocyclocheilus grahami; assembly: GCF_001515645.1. NCBI lineage: Eukaryota > Metazoa > Chordata > Actinopteri > Cypriniformes > Cyprinidae > Sinocyclocheilus > Sinocyclocheilus grahami. Next base: position 1,809,398 of record NW_015505220.1, on the reverse strand, counting down.
GGGTGAGTGAATTACTTTTTTGGTATTGTGCATGTAGTATTGAAAATTATGGTAGAAACTGGGCTGAACACGCTTCATTTAGAGGTGATTTTTTTTTTCTTGCACTCTGTGACTATGAATAGATCTACCCTTGTTTGATCTTCGGAAGGCAAATTGGTGCCCCAAAAAATAAAATAAAATAAATTTGCTGAAGCAGCGTTGCCGTTGCCCAAGGATTCTTGCAGGCCTGGTGGTTCTTTGTTTTGCTCAGACTTTGATGGCCATAACCGAGGAAGGAGGGAAAGAAGAAGAACCAATTGAATTAATGTCTGCAATGCGTCACCTGAGCAAACTGTACCAGCCCTAAAATAATTATATCAAATATGAGCCTTATCTCAGCCTTGGAAATCTATTTCCAAAGCCCTTATCAAAACCCTCTTTTATTCATTTATCATTTGCTGCGGCCTTGAAGCCAACAGTCTGAAATATCCTCCACAAGGCTCCAATTACTCTTCGCCTCCCTCCGTTCCCTCGGCTCTGTTTTATGCAAAAGGAAAACAGTTCACCTCCAGAGCATCTTGGACCCTGCTGTTGGCTCTTTGCAACTGATGTTAGGCTGGTTTTGTTGTGTTAAACTTTCGATTTTGCTAGAGAAAAACAGCTTTGGATGGGCTTCTGTTACAGAGAACCCCATACAAAATCTCTTTGCTTGAACATAAATCGGTAGATTTTTTTTTTTTTACACTTTTAGAGACATTTTGTTGGTGAAACCATAAGGTTTTAATTAGAAAGTTAACCGATTAAATTTGGTTAATTTGGTTCGCTTTGTGATTTTAATTGTACTTTTCTCAAGATGGGCAATTCTTAATCGTAAAAGCTTTCTTGCAAGTTTGAAAAGTCAAAATGATGTGAAACCTCTTTTTTTTTACTTGTTAAAAGCAGAGGACGATCCTCCCTGAATGGCAGCGGTGCCCCAGCATACAGCGCGGCGTGACGTAGCTTCACATTCTCTATAGAAAAGCTTTTTTCATTAGTTTCCTCCTGATTATTTTCATAAAGCATGTTCCAGGTATAGTTGGGAACAATTAATCTGTGTATATTTGTTTTCATGTCCAATCCCTTATTTTTGTTGAATGAAATTATTAAGTTAAATTGATTGATTAACTTTTTTCCCCTGTACATTTGACTGTTTTCCACTCACTTTTAGTCCTTAATAATTTTTTATAATTTTTTTGCGGTGCCTTTAAATGACCTCTGTTAAAAATGTAGTGTTAAGCTTACAATAGTTCATACGTGAACTTGTGCGGTCATATGTTAATGTGCTGATAGTTCTGACATCATAACCGTAGCACGTTGTGAATGACCCATTTTTACAGTGGAGAAAGATTCAAGGTGGACTTGCAAGGTGCATTTTTGTGTGTTAGTACATCAAAATTTTCAGAGGAGCAAGGGAACTGAAAGGGACTGTGATATGTCCCATTTCAGTATATAAACATAAGGGTTCATTACGCAGGAACGCTATAATTGTCAGACCTCTTCAGTTTTAAATAGTGTACAGGCTCATTTGAATTGCTAAATTAGAGACCTTGTTAAAAAATATTCCTGAGGCACTCTTTCTTTACATTGGGTTATTGCACGGTTCTACAGATTCAACACAAAGCACAAAACAATTTTGTTTAAAAATAATGTCCATATCTATATCCTTATCTCATTATGACTGTGCATGCCAAGTTGCTTAAATAGTCATTGTTTTTGGTGTTTGTTTTTTTTGCTAATTATTCTTGGTTTCTGAATGTAGAAGTGGATGGATTGGTTGCGGAGGTATTTTATCCATTCATTTTTCCCATAGGGAAAAATCTTCATTAAAGCATCATATCAACCAACCCAATCAGCTACAATGTGAATCCCAGAATTAAAACATTTATTTGAAGCAAAAAAGTATTTTGAAAACTTGGCAATTGACAAACATACAATATTGTGTACTTAATGGCTTTAATGAGGTAAAGAACTACAATCCCATGAATCGTTGCAAATGACAATTAAAAAAAAATGGAGAGATATACAACTATCCATTTAAAGTTGTTGATAGTATACATATATAAACAGTAAGGTAAAATATGCACATATTTATGTGCATGGGGAAACCGATTTGATTACGTTATTTGCAGTGCTTCATAGGAGTAGGGCAAGCTCAACACATGTTTGGACTCTCTGATTGGTGGACTTTGCTTTACAGAACGTCTCTAGGTTACGTATATGTAACCATGGTTCCCCGAGGGAACGAGACGCTGCGTCGAGTCGCTTTGGGGAACGCCCTTGCGTGACCGCGTTCTGAAGCACGTGTCAAATCCGTCCAATGGAGCAGCGAGACGTCACGAGCAGGGTGACGTAAGCACCAGAAAGCATAAAAGCATAAAAGCCCGGCCGGGCGCAAACCAGCTTCGATGAAGTAGCGCCTGCAGGGATGCAGGGAGTATGGCAAAGAGATGCAGTGTCTCGTTCCCTCGGGGAACCATGGTTACATACATAGAGCCCTGAAGTGCCGAGGTGGCAGGGGTATAAATGAACCTCCATGAGGGCACTGAAGGAACAACCGACCTGACTGTTGTAGCACCCTCACTTGAGGGGGCGAGCTCTCCCGTGCCGTACCGTTGCCGGGCGGCAGCTGGGATTTTCGCTCGTCGGAGCTCACTGAGCCCTGAAGCACCGAGGGTGGCAGGGGTATCAATAAGCCTCCGTGAGGGCACTGAGGAGGATTGGGCACCGTATACTGAGGTGTTATCCTTTCCTCGCCAGGTGGGCTGCCCTCAGGGACCTGACAATGGTAGGACCATTTCGCTGAGGTCCTCTTAGACAAATAACGGTCCGCAGATCCGTTTTCGGTCTATAAGACCCCAACTGAGAGCATCGCCCCGACCCCCGATCTTTCTGTGGAGGGGTGCGGGTTGCAACGCTCTGTTTTTGAGACTGGCGATATAAGGAGCTTTATGACTTGGGCTGCTGCTCGCTCAGCGGCCCCACCCCTGAGCAGGTCAGCCTGGTATGCTTGTAACACCGCCATGGTGTGCAAACATGCGCCAGCCTGACCTACCGCCGTATAAGCTTTCCCAACCAGACTCGATGTAAGACTAACGGGCCTGGTGGGAAGCTTCGGGGCCTTCAGGGACGATACTGAGGATGGGGAGAGATAGCTCGAAAGCGTCTGCTCCACCACTGGCATCGCCCCTTATACCTTATCATTCAGCCCCATGATGTTCTTTGAATAATTAGAGACTGTGGGGCTGTAATACGGGATGAGTACGGTTTCTCCCACGATCTTGGCACCTCAGCATGGAGATCGGGAAAACGGAAGGCCCCCATCGTGAAGGCTGTGATCTGGATTCAGAACATGCTCGTCTAATTATTTTTAGGACGAGCGTCCTGTTTCTAGGCTGGCCAAACGATATTTTATTTTGGCGCGAAACACACCCCATAATCACGAATCACACCTCATACGCGAGGGACTGTGGTGGCGAGTCCACAGTCTCCTCTGTCTCGACACTCGTCACATCCACCTCCTCGGAGGAAGATAGATGAAGCGTCTGGCTCTCTCGCTCTCTCGCTCTCTCGCTCTCTCTCTCCCTCTCTCTGGACGGATTTGACACGTGCTTCAGAACGCGGTCACGCAAAGGCGTTCACCAAAGCGACTCGACGCAGCTCGGGTTCCTGAAGGGGAATCATGGGTAATGTAGATTTTGACCAGGACGTCCGCTGTTAAATGCAATTAGTTAAAACATAAGGTGAAATAATGCAAACTGATGGTTTCATCAAACAAAAAACAGACCATTGATTAACTTCACAGCTCATGGTAGGTCTGTCTTTAAAGGTGAGATATCTTTCTCATTTTCTCATCATCGGAATATTTTTTCCTATAGAGAAAATGAATGGCATTTTGACTTCTGGAACCCAACTGTTGCACTCCAATAAAGGTCCACTTCCACAATTTAGGAAAATTTCATATACATTTATATAAGAAGTGAACTGTACTTACATTTACCTAAACCGCACACAAGTATCGTTTTATGCAAACTCTATTACAGTTTGTGGGTTCGAATAAGAGTTCGGAAAACAGTGTTCACATCATCCAAACGAACCAAACTCCGATGTCAAACAAATCTTAGTGCACAGTGTGAAAGCAACTTAAGTTACAGTATGTTTTCATAGTACAATGAACTCTTTTATTTTCAGAAGATCAAGGAGATGTAGCGTCTCGACCAATCTGACACACAAACGTTCTTAGAATTGACAAGACAGTTGACCCTGAGTGGTCAGCTAAATATCTACAGCGGATCTAAAATATGAATAGTTAATTATAACTAGTTATGGTTAATTATTCATATTTCCTGTCATGAGCTGATTCGTTACAGAGAGTTTGATTTCTCATATCACGACTCCTGAAAGAAATATATTTATTTTCTCCTTAGGTTTCCCTCAAGCGCGCAACAGGTGAAATTCAAGCCTTTTGATTTAAAAGGCATTATGTGTCTAGGTAACACAGAGGGTAGTACTAGTAATGTATCACAAACACATGGAAAGAACATTTATATGTTTATGTGTGGCTTATGTCAGTCTGTGTTCATTTTTAGCGATTACAAGCATCTCACGGTGGCATATCAGAGCAGATGTTATGGGCGCACACATATGTGTTAGGTCGCAAACCTCAGCTTACCGGCAGATTCCACCGGTGGCTGCCATATGCTCACATATAGAGGTGAATCACAGGTTCAAATCTACCAGGACCAACAGATTAGAGTGAGACCGCTGTACAATTAATATTCCAGGATTCAATTAAATAGAGCACTCAAATCATTAGTGCTCCGACATTAATTTACTGCTAACTTGGTTAATGACACTTTTCTGTAACAGCCTCTCTTTCTCTCTCTCTTCATGTGTTGAATGTGGTTTATTTTATGCTCAGTCTCCTTATAAAAAACACATTTGCTCCTTATAATTGTGTTTGATCAGACTATTGATTTAATATGATGTGCTTTAACGTTCAGTGACGCAGGTAGTGACGATTCTCTCCGGCCAATCCGTGATCAGCAGAGTTTGCACGTCACGTTTTGGTAACGGTACGGTTCACTTGGAACCCCAACCGAGGTGGTACTAAAAAAAGTACCAGGTACCAGGTACTGTACCCAGTGGAAAACCCCCCAAAAGTGAACCGTACCGTGCCGTACCATGCAGTGGAAAAGCGCCATAAGTGGACTGCAGTTTTTTTTTTTTCTTTTAGTGTAGATAGTGTTTTTTGTTTTTTTTTCTTTGACGGAGTCTTACATTCTTTTCTCTTCTGAGAACTTTGCTGTTCAGTGTTGGGTGGTTTTAATAGCATCAGTATTAGTATCTTCTCCTGCCTTCGAGTCCTCCAGGGAAATTTGAGTTTCAGCATCAGACCGAATGCCTACAGACCACCAACCGTCTGTTGACTGACTGTCTGATATGTGTTCAACACCGAATTATGAGCAGTAGCAGGAAATCAGCAGTTGCAGTTGGATTGGTTGAATGAATTTATACAACTTGCAGGAGATGTGGTCTACCAGTCCACCTAGAAACAAAGACGTGCTTACATGGTGAGCACTTGAGAAAGTCTGTAGATTTGACAGACGTTACGAATATAACGTCTACACAAAATTTGTTTATAACTGTTTGTTTGTTTATTAGTTTGTTTATCTATTAAAAATATATTTTTTTGTATTTTAATCAGAATTATTTACATGGATTTGAACTAAGTTATAATTACATAGTCTATGCAATGTATTTATTTCATGTATTTATAGATATCATTTATGTATTTATTTATTTTGTTATAAATTATATATAATATATTGAGATATATATATATTTTTTTTTATTAGTGATTGACATGGTTTTGGCAGAAGTTAAGATGTCTACACAAAATGTATTAATTTTTTATAAATTATACATTTTTTAAACATTAATTTGAGTTTTGATTACATTGTTTACACAACATATTTAATTATTTTTAAAGAAAATAATAATAAATAATAATTGTAATTGTATTTGTATATTTTAGGTATCCGTGTCTCTAAAATAATAATAATAATAATAATAGTAATAATAATATAATTATATATATATATTAGGGGTGTAACGGTACACGTATTCATACCAAACATTTTTGGTACAGGTCTTTCGGTTCGATATGCAAGTGTACCGAACAAATCGTTACATTTTTCAAGAAGCGCGATCATCCCTTCATCTTTATTACTAGTTTTAACGCGAAATATACATGAATGAACATCTCAACCCTCACATAATCGCTCAATTAGTGTTTCAACCACGGAAAGACGTCATTAAAACAGCTTGTAAACAAAATGTCACATAGCATTGCATTTACCTCTTAGTATATATGAAATGTTAGACTAGGCCTATACTTCATTATATTTATTTTACCTGTTAGTGATGTCTTAATTATTTAATGTATATGTTTAAATAAATATTTTATGAAACAAGTTATGACTCTGTAAATTATTATATTTCAACAACAAATAGAAATTGTATAATTTAGAAGTTTATTTACATGTTTGCATACATTTTTTTTAATTTGAGTGTTGATTATTTTAGTTAAATAAATAGTAATTGAATTTAAGTTTGAGCTCTGTTGTTAATTTGAACTTAATAGTAGGCCTAATGTAAAAGGGCTCCCTATAGTTTAGATAGATTTTTATCCCTTAGAAAATTTTAATTATAATTGAATGTAAACCATTGCTTAATAATAATAATAATACAATTGTGTTTAGTTTTAAACTAATAATAATGATAATAATAATAATAATAATAATTATTATTATTGTTGTTATTATTATTATTATTATTATTATTATTATTATGTTTAAAAACCAATCAAACTGTGGCTGATCGTGTCATGTCTTTTCAGACAGTCTCTTTCTGTCTTTGTGGCTTTTAACCAGAATAAGCTGCAATGTGCCCTTTTTTTGACATAAGTCAAAAGAGCAGGGAACTTCAGACTTTTTTTGGCTTCCGTTTATGTAGGTGTAGATAAATCACACTGAGTCTCGGCCAATTACAAAGCATAGTTATTTTGGTCTGAACAAAGTGGATGGGTTAGACTGGTTATTTCATACAGCCGACATCGTTTTACTGCTTCTGGTACAGAATAAAGCAAAATATGTGTGTTTTTTCCATACTCAAACTTTTTGTGGGCATTTATTCCATTTATTAAGCATGTGTACAAACGAATACATGTTAGCATATATGACCAATACCATTACCATCAACTATATGTAGACCATACACACAACGCCCCCATGTTGGAAAGTCTTTAAGAAAAGTTTCCTGTTGTTATTTTTGCCATTCATACACTCTCAAAAATGCTGGGTTGTTTCAACCCAATGTTGGGTCAAATATGGACTAACCCAACTGTTGGGTTAAAAAGTTAATTTAAAAATGTAACCAAAATTTAACCCAACAGTTGGGTTAGTCCATATTTGACCCAACATTGGATTGAAACAACCCAGCATTTTTGAGAGTGTATGCTCTCTTCTTATGAGCGCTCATCTTATGGCTTGAAGGCGGCATGGGTGACAAACCAACACATTTATATTAGATTTCCTTTCTCAACATTTGTGTCACCCATATTCACATCATGCTTCCGTTTATGTAGGTGTAGATAAATCACACTGAGTCTCGGCCAATTACAAAGCATGGTAAACATGGTAATGAAGTGTTAATTGCAGCTGTGTTTGCGTCATCTTTCGCACGCAGCCTTCTCTTCATTGATCACAGGTACGTGTTTTGTTCACAGATGGCAGTAAGGCCGGATAATCTTGCTGTAGTTTTATGCCATCTGCTCGAGCGCGCTAGACACTGACCACTGTGAATTATGACACAAACAGTGACGGCACTCTTTTACCACCCATGTGCACTTTTGAGAGTCCCTAGTGTTTGCGATTTGTAACACAAGGGCGAATCTGTCTGTAGCAGCAGAATTGATTAGTCCCAGGTGCGCCGATGACACATACACAGACTCGTTCTTGTTTGACCACACGGGCACAGTGCAGGCATTCTGGGTAGACGGAAAATGCTGGCGAAGTCTGTTTGCCAGATTGCCACAGAGGCCCTATTTGCTTGCAGGCGCACATACAGAGCTGTGTCTATGTATAAACCCAATGATGGAGGAGATTCAGGAATGGTGTGCTGCCCACGTCTGTCTGCTTCGGGGCCGTTCAGGAGGGATCACTCTGCCTGGGGACAGGGGTCTGCGGTGCTTCCCTGGAAAACCTGGGGAAGGATCTGGCAGGCAGAGCGTAGATGTTGAGAAGAGAAGCGATGGGACAGTAAAAACAGATTAATGGATTTGTGTGGGTTGGGTGAAGAATTAACTACACTCGTGATGAGGACAGTTGGCTCTGCATAGTTCCAGACTGAAATATGCTTGATGTGTGTAGTTTTCTTTTGTGTGTTGTGGTGTTTCAAGGCTGAGGTTGGAAATAACCTGCTTCCTGCAATGGGGTTTTATCATATCTGTGGAATGCAGTTACTTGTTATTGCCAGTCTGGCAGGTGATATTAGGGGTAAGGACTTTATCATTCTAGAACGCATTTTGTTGGACAAAAATATACAAAATAAGCATTTAATTGCACAAAAATGTACAATAATATATTTTATTTTGTTAATTAACTTTTTTTTTTATTAAAAATGTTAACATTTTTTATTTAATAATTTTTTATTTATTAATTTATTTATTTTAATTTTATTTGAGGTTATTGTGTATACTAAATGGATGACCTCAATGCTAAAAGACAACAACTTTTTTATTTTATTTCCATTTTTTATTTTATATTATTTGATTTGATTCGATTTGATTTTATGTTATTTTATTTGCATTGGTAATCTATATTAAAAAATAAATGACGTCAGTGCTAATAACATTTATTTATTTAAGTATTTATTTATTTATTAAAACATCATGGCCATGTACTTGTGTTGCTTGTTTGGTAACCTAGTACCATCTAAATGAACTGTTTTTATTATTATTATTATTATTATTATTATTATTATTAAAATATTTAACACATTTAACAAGAAATAATCAGCCCAGCTATATTAGGTTATACCAATAAAGTAATTTGTATGTATTAGGTCAGATATAAATATCTTATGGTAACAACTGCATTTTTATACAAATAATACCTTACAGTACAGACTCATGGTCAGTGTGATAATGTGAAAATACATGCAATATATGTCTCCAGAATGTCAGAAACATATGTTTAGTTGTTTTCTCTTGTTTTAACCCCTCTAACCTCATCAAGCCTGCCTGACACAAACATCGATCCCAAATCCTATTAGAAGCGCTTCCTCTGCTCTCCAAAACCCCCAAACAAGTGTGAGTGTTTCCGAGCAGCTTTTCAGGAAGGAATCTGGCGGCTCTCTAAATGTTTTCCCCCAAAGTTCATAATTAAGTGCTCATACTAAGTGCAGTTACATTAGTCTCTGCTGTGCACAAGTGTAATTTTTACACAAAACGCTGGCAGCATGAAAGCAAACTCAATAGATGTTCTGAGAACTGGGGATAATTTAGTGTAAAAAAATAAATTACGGGTCTTTTAAAGAATTGCACATGTGAAATGAGCAGATAAACAAATTCTGTTTACAATTATGAAAGACTGCAGTGGCAAAATGTGTTAAGATGCAGCTTGTATTGAGTTGCTAATTTCAGCTACAGATTTCTCTTGTACTAAATGTGAAATTAGCATGAAATATCAAATGAAAGAGTCACAGATTCCCCCTGCAGGCAGTATAATAGAAAATGACACGGCTCAGACACCTTTGTCGAACAGACATGGTGGAAATCTTGTATAAGTGACGCAATCCCTTTAATGTGATTTTTTCTCCTTAAGATGATAAAGAGGGATTACTTCACGAATTAGCAGCCAGCCTTTACCTGCAACATGTCACTTCCCAGAATGCATGTCTGCTTGCTAGAACGAGGATGCTAACTAGTTCACGATTTATCACGCGTACTAAAATCGCTGTTATAGTGGTGACAAAGGTAGCCACGTTTGACTAGTTTGCCCTGTATTATCCCGTTACACAGGCTAATGAGGTAAGTGATTAACGTGTCAGCCTTCCTCCATTAGCATGCTCAGGGATTCGCAATGATTTTTTTCGTCAAGCCATCGTTGTCTCTGCCTGCAATTCGTCTGAAGCAGACAGCAGAGAGGGGCGAAGGGTAGATGCTAATGACTGTAAATCATAGATAAATACATTTTACAGTTGTTGTAGTAGATTCACACTTGTTGACTCTTGCTTGGATCACAAAATTGATTGGGAAAAAAATGAAGCCTTATTCAAAGTTTAAGTGCATATATATATATATATATATATATATATATATATATATATATATATATATATATATATAT
>NW_015505220.1:1739225-1798836 GCF_001515645.1 Sinocyclocheilus grahami | reverse complement strand
TCAAAGTATAAGTGTATATATATATATATATATATATATATATATATATATATATATATATATAATTAATTTTTATTTACATATTTATTTACTAGTGCAGTTTTGGTTTAGTTGGTTTAGTTATAAGCAGTTGAAAAAGTGGTTAAAGTAGTGTTCTTTTTTGTATGTTTTTAGGGTTAGGTTGGAGTTATTTTTATTTATATTTATGCACGTTTATGGTGTTTGTTAATATTTTAAATGAGGTTTTATTTTGTATTTATTTTTTATTTTAGTTTTTAGTTTAGTTTTAGTGATTTATACACTTATTTCAGTTTTATTAATATTGTTACACCATCTTATTTCAGTTAGTTGCCATTTCTTTTTTTCTTTTTTCACCCCCTCTAATATTTATACTTTATTTTACTTCATCTTTTTTTTCAGTTACCAGGAATGATTTTAATTAGTTTTAGGTTTAGCTAACAACACTGCTCTTAAGAGTGAGTATTGTTGAATGAAGAGCTAATATGAAGTGTTTCTTGAGTTAAAATAAACTAAAATAAAATAAACATGCAAACATGACTAAAAAAAGCAGTACACAGATCAAAAACAGGGACATAAGAGCATTATTTCAGAGCATTTATATGGTTTGAAAAGTATTTCTGCATAAAGAGAAACAAATGCTGAAAATATTATTCCTTTCAAATTTAAAGGGATAGTTCATCTCAATATGAAAAAAAAATCATAATTTACACAGCTTTCATTTAAACCTGCAAATTTTGAAGAAATAACTGTTTGTTTGTTTTTTCGTCCATACAGTGCAATTCTGAAACAACAGTGAACCTCTATATACATTCATTGTATGGACCTATTATTATTATTATTATTATTTTGCAGTGGTGGGCCGTCAGGGCCAGCAAAGCCTTCTCTGCTGGCCTAAACACTATCAGAATCACTGATTTAGTTTTAATATATTTTTCCATGAATGTGTATTAAATTATTTCCAATAGTCTATTCTCTTCATGTCATAGCTTTTCTCTTGGTTGCACTGCTTCCAGCAGTGTGTTTATATTAGAGCTTTTATCCAATCATATCTCAGCAATCGTGCTGCCAGGGTCAAAGAAATCTGCCTCAAGGCCTTCAGAATCAACAATGCATATGTTAGCTAAAATCAATGCCAATGAAACCATTGCATTAACCAATCAGATTTCGAGTTGGCAGCACCAGGGCCATCTAGCTGGCTAACGATAACGTCAGCATTTTCTCGTCCTTTGATTGGATGGTCAGCGTACTAGCTAGCAAACAGCATCACTGTAAATCATTTTATTAAAACTTAGTAAAACTTTTATTACTGTTTCTCAGGTTTAGATTTTCAGTGCATTTTGAAAAAATATTTGCATACTATATTTAGTAAATCTAAAAACAGTAGTACTAAATGACTGCGAAAAACAACCACACACCTCCTCGACACTGGCTCTGTGAAAGACTCATGAAGATGAAAAACCACTAAAGCAGGGTTCCTCAAATCTTGCCCTGGAGGTCCAATGCGCTGCAGAGTTTAGCTCCAACCCTGATCAAACCCACCTACCTGTGATTTTCTAATGATCCTGAAGACATTGATTAGCATGCTCAGGTGTGTTTGATTAGGGTTAGAGCTAAACTCTGCAGGAAAGTGGATCTCGTGGGCCAGATTTGTGGATCCCTGCACTAGAGTATGGTAGGTTCATTTTCATTTTTGACTCTTTTATCGCTTGATGCGTTGTATCCTGATGTTATTTGCGCGATATAAAGCCAGGTTTAAGTTTCTGTAACAATATCTGAGTTCCCCGAGTGGAGCTGTATGAACCGGTCTTTTCTTCCGGCCGCAGCGCCGCTGGCAGAGGCAGACCAGCGGGGAGATGAGACTCACAGAGGTACGTTACGTTAAAACACATCTATACACTTTTCTTCATCGTCTTGTATGAATTATTTTAATGTGTTTTTAGTACTTTCCAGTTTCTAGGGTATTTAGGGTAGGTGTTTAGTCTATTCTCTGTCTAGATATCGCTCAGATCCCTCTTTCAATGCAAGACAAGTCATATGATTTTTTTTTTCCAAGCTATGTGTGAGCATTCTGTGTCATGTGACATTTTACACTGACCCTTCTGCTGCTCTTGGCCTCTCTCCACTTGACTTGGGCATGTCATTCAACCTGAAAGAAGATTATCTGTGTCTACAACAGGTGCCCACACACTCAACATGGCCAGGCAATGTTGTAAGCCAGCCGTATTTAGAGCACACTCACATTTACCTACTTCCATGTTTGGCCTGTGGATTACAGAAGGGTTTCTCTGGCTCTTTGTTAATCCCTCATGCAGAAATCACACACCACACACACCTAGACTCAGAAAACTCAGGGATACTGTACATCAGTGAACACCAGCTATAACAAGCTTACACTGGGGGAACAGGATTTACCAAGGTATGCTTGATTAGAGCATTGAGTCCTTCTCTGGATGTTCATTTGAAGGAATGTAATGACAGAGCATTGTCTAACATGAGGAAATTATTCTGGTGCACTTAAAGTGCATGGTGTATGAATTATTCGGTAACACTTTACAATAAGGTTCATTAGTTAAACATTAGTTAATATATTAACTAACATGAACTAACCATGAGCAATACATGTGTTACTGTATTTACTAATCTACGCTAACGTTAGTTAATAAAAATACAGATGTTCATGTTAGTTCACAGTGCATTAACTAATGTTAACAAGATTTTAACAATGTATTAGTAAATGTTGAAATTAACATTAACAAAGATTAATAAACGCTGTATAAGTGCAGTTCATTATTAGTTCATGTTAACTAATGTAGTTAACTAATGAACCTTATTGTAAAGTGTTACCAATTATTCTTATAAATGTCAGTATACGGTGGGTTCATATACATTTTTTGCATATTTTTATATGCATATTTTAACATAATAGTAAGTGCTGTAACAATAATTTTTATAGTGTGTACAGTATTTATTAACAAATTTAGGAAAATGTAGCATTATACCACTTGCTCACCAGTGGATCCTCTGCAGTGAATGGGTGCCATCACAATGAGTATCCAAACAGCTGATAAAAACATCACAATAATCCACTAGTAATCCACACCACTCCAACCCATCAAGCAACATCTTGTGAAGCAAAAAGCCTTGTAAATAAAAAAAAATAAAAAGTAAATTAAACAAGGCATTTCTAATTTCAAACCATTACTTCTGGCTAAAATATCATATTAAATATGAGTCTTCTATTCATAATATTGCTTTCTCTTGTGAAAAAATTGTTTAGTCTGAATCAGGAGAGAAATATCCACAGATCAAGCACTGTTGACAACTAAAAAAATCCTGAACAAATATGAATTTTGTAGTGCTGTCAAACGATTAATCGCGATTAATCACATCCAAAATAAATGTTTTTGTTTACATAATATATGAGTGTGTACTATGTATATTTATTATGTATATATAAATACAAACACATGCATGTACTGTATATATTTAAGAAAAATATGCTGTGTTTATATATTAAATATATTTATATATAATATAACATATAATAATATAAATATATAAATGTATATACATGTAAATATTTTCAAAATATATACTGTGTGTGTGTATTTACATAATAAATAAACACAGTACACATACATATAGTATGTAAACAAAAACTTAATTAATCGTTTGACAGCACTAGAATTTTGATGATAGAGGACAACAGAGAATGGACTTTGTCATAGGAGGAAGTGTTATCATGTAGAATGGACTCATATTTTGGTCAAAATCAACGGTTTAAATTTTAAATATCTAAAATGATGGATTTGTTTCTCACAAGCATGCAGCTTTTCACTTCACAAGGCATTCATTTATGGACTGGAGTTGTGTGGATTACTGTGATGTTTTTGTGATCATCTGTTTGGACTCTCATTCTGACGGCACCCATTCACTGCAGAGGATCCACTGGTGAGCAAGTGATGTAATGCTACATTTCTCCAAATCTGTTCTGAGGGTGAGTACATTTTTACCAAATTATTATTTTTTGGGGTAAGCTATTGTTTTGAGAGTAATAGTAGCAATATGAATTGGGCCACGACACAGATCCAGTGGTCCAAAATGGAAGGACGTTTAATGCTACAATTCTGTTCAGCTCACACAATACCGAAAGAGGGAGGCACAAAAGAGAAGAGAAAAATAAAAACAGGAAGAGACAGGGATAAAGAGGTGTATGAGAGAGAGCGAGAGCTCTGAATTGGGCCCACATGCGGATCCACAGGCAGAGAACATTTGTGATCTGCCTCACTTCACCGTGGGAGAGCGTTTCCTAGCCCTGGATTACCGCCGCACATTCAACAGACCAAAGACACTTTGTGTGAAAGTGTGTGTACATCAGTGGGAGATAAACACAGTACTGTGGAACGCTTATTTTCTCTGCATCACTAGCAAATCTGGATTCAGCCGCGTCTCTTTAACTCTTCCTGTGGAAGTCCACGCTGGTTGCAAACCCGTTTATCTCCCGGACTGAAGTCAAGCACGGCAATAATTAGACTTACGTTGTAAACATCGCTTTGTCTGTCAGTGCAGAGGATAGACAGCGTGACCACATATCATTTATTTAGCTTATTACAAAGGACAGTTTGCATCTGGAATGAGGCTTGGGTTGACGACTGTCAGCTTTTAGTGGTGTGTGTTACTGCAAGCATTGCTGTTAATAATAATTAGGGGTTTTTAAACCACCACCATTTCAGTGCACCTATTATAAAATGAATTATGACCAGACAGATTTCTGAGGCTTCCACGCACCTCATGTCGGATCTTTCTGACTGTCAAATGCGCACATGACACCTCACCCACAACATCATTCTGGTCTCAAGTTAACTCAAGCCAAACCAACTGTGTGAACCCAATGTCCACTACTAAAAAACACCCCAAAAACTTCCATGCATGAAAATGTCCTTTTATATTATAGAATATTCCTTTTATGCTGTAGAATTGTGTAATTTTCCTTGTATTATTTGTTTTTCTGAATTATATAAAACAAAAACAAAAAAACTTCACGAGTAGGCTGCATTTAATGTTTCATTAATACAAAAAAAGTATTTCTGTGAAAAAGGTAAAGTTTAATTTAAAATTTTAATGATGTAGCATTTATATGAAATAGAAATATTTTGTGACATTTTAAATGTCTTTGTTGTCACTTATGAACAATTTAATGCAATTTGTGAATGTTTGTGTACATATGCACAGTATACAAGTGGAAAAACAGTGTTAATGACAGAGGAAAGAAACACCATTTGGTGTTATTTCACCAGTATCAATGTTAAATGCAACATTTTTTTGTAATGTTTGAGCTAGAAAAGTAGCTAATAGATAAAAAAGAAAGCAAATAACATTCTCATCCATTTATAGAGATATTATGTTAATGGGGTTATTAGCCTTGATATTTCCTTGTATTGGTTCAAAAAGAAAATATTGTAAGTAGTGCTGTCAAACGATTAATCGCGATTAATCGCATCCAAAATGAAAGTTTTTGTTCTCATAATATATGTGGGTGTAGTGTGTATATTTATTATGTATTTATAAAGGCATACACATACAGCATATATTAAAAAAATATATATATTTACGTGTATATATTTATATTCATATAAATTATGTCATATATAAATATATTTAATATATAACCGTAACATATTTTTCATGTATGTGTGTATTTATATATACAGTACATAATAAATATACACACTACACACACATATATTATGTAAACAAAAATGTGATTAATCGCAATTAATCATTTGACAGCACTAATTGTAAGTGTTTTTTATTCAGAACTTCTACAAAAGTGAAATCTCTTTTTCAAAGAGAAGTTTAACTGATGTCCCTGAATTAATATATAGTGCTATTAAGTTCAATTCAATTCATTCACGTTTATTTCTATAGCGCTTTTCACGATACAAATTGTTGCAAAGCAACTTTACAGCAAATTTAATTTCTACAATATTTAGTGGTAGCTTATCAGTGGTGGATATAAAAAAAAAGAAAAAAAACTTTAATACAATTAATTACAATTCTTACCAAATATGTGTTTTAACGTCTTTTTATAATTTTTACAGACGTTTTAGAGGTTAATAAATGTATCCAATAATTGGTCATTTAAATTAACTTTATAGTTTTAAATTCTAATTTTATTTTATTTTTAAAATGCAAAATGTATTAACAGCTTTTCATATTTTTTTTCTTTTACATATACATTTATTTTATATATATTTTTGAAGTAACAAATAAATATTTAAATACCTGAAATAGAATTGTGTGTGTATATATGATAATAACAACAACAACAACAACAACAACAATCGTAATAATAATTGTTGGTGTTGTTGTTAATAATAATAACAATAATAATTAAATAATAATAATAATAATTATTATTATTATTATTGTAATTATGTAATAACACCAGTTATTATTATTTTTTATGAGAATACCTGTTACCTGCAGGTCATTAATGAACCAGTTTAATTTAGTAACCTTATTTAAGTGTTTTTGATTCACTAAAAATAACCATAAGAAAAATTTCTTCAGGAAGATTTTTAATTAAATGGAAACAGCTGGTTCATTAGAGTCAAGTTTAGGAGCGGTGTTCCAGGTCGTTCCTATGTGGTTTCTATTGGTGTTTTAAAGTAGGCGGTTGCTGGGGGCGTTGGAAAGTAAGCATGTTCCGGTTGGTTGATCAGAGATATTTAGTACAGTATATCTATTCTCTATAAGCCATGGAACATAAGGTACCATTCGTTACAACTAGCTGATATTATAGTTAAACAGTAAAACAGTGTGAATAAGTCATACTGTATATGTGATTACGTGCATGGGCACTCGTGTAAATCACTACAGATCTTCTGAGCGTGTATGTGCGTGTCTGTGTCCACTCTTCACTCACTGACTGTGACTGTGAATCTAGTCCTTTGAGACGTCGCTGTCTGCAGCTCTACAGACACTTTGTCACAGCGAGGGGGCTGCGTCAGCTGCCATTAGCTCCACTGTCACTGTGAAGATACCAAGAGCACGCAGGTGTATCTGGAGGTGACTCGGCTTCCCACAAACCCCACCTGATAGACTAAAACAGCAGGAGTTTTTGAAGTAACAAATAAATATTTAAATACCTGAAATAGAATTGTGTGTGTATATATGATAATAACAACAACAACAACAACAACAACAACAACAACAATCGTAATAATAATTGTTGGTGTTGTTGTTAATAATAATAACAATAATAATTAAATAATAATAATTAATTATTATTATTATTGTAATTATGTAATAACACCATTATTTTTTTATGAGAATACCTGTTACCTGCAGGTCATTAATGAACCAGTTTAATTTAGTAACCTTATTTAAGTGTTTTTGATTCACTAAAAATAACCATAAGAAAAATTTCTTCAGGAAGATTTTTTATTAAATGGAAACAGCTGGTTCATTAGAGTCAAGTTTAGGAGCGGTGTTCCAGGTCGTTCCTATGTGGTTTCTATTGGTGTTTTAAAGTAGGCGGTTGCTGGGGGCGTTGGAAAGTAAGCATGTTCCGGTTGGTTGATCATAGATATTTAGTACAGTATATCTATTCTCAATAAGCCATGGAACATAAGGTACCATTCGTTACAACTAGCTGATATTATAGTTAAACAGTAAAACAGTGTGAATAAGTCATACTGTATATGTGATTACGTGCATGGGCACTCGTGTAAATCACTACAGATCTTCTGAGCGTGTATGTGCATGTCTGTGTCCACTCTTCACTCACTGACTGTGACTGTGAATCTAGTCCTTTGAGACGTCGCTGTCTGCAGCTCTACAGACACTTTGTCACAGCGAGGGGGCTGCGTCAGCTGCCATTAGCTCCACTGTCACTGTGAAGATACCAAGAGCACGCAGGTGTATCTGGAGGTGACTCGGCTTCCCACAAACACCACCTGATAGACTAAAACAGCAGGAGCTGTGGAGACAGACGGATTAAAGCAGTGTGAGGTCGGATGAGTTCAAGACTCGTTTTGGCTCAATTACAGATCCTATCACAGCCGTCTCTGAAGACTGCGTATCAAAATATTCCCAAAGAGGATAACTTCTGTCACTACTTGCTATTCTTAACCCCAGCAGACGTGATACCCCTGCATTGCTGGTCACCAGATATGCTGGGTGTTCCCATTAGGCCTCTTAACTAGTTTAAACAGTAGGCCTTCCAGTGCTTTTCAGCATTTTTTTGCTGGTGAATAACATGGATAAGCAACAGACTAGTATAAATCAAATTGGACCAGCATGGACATTTAATTGGTTGTTCATTCTATCAATCGTTTTATCTATCCATCCATCTATCCATTGTTTTATCATTCTGTCGTTCCATCCATCCATTATTCTATCTGTTCAATTTATTCTTTTGTCCGATCTGTTATTCCATCCATTCATCCATTGTTCTGTAATTCCATCCATCATTCATCCATCGATCCATCCATTGTTCTCTGTTCCATCCATTCTGTTGTTCTTTCTCTTGTTCCATCCAACTGTCCATCCATCCACTGTTCTATCTGTTCCATCCATTCTTTTGTTTGATCCATCCATCCATCAATCGTTCCGTCGTTCTATCCATCCATCCATCCATCCATCCATCCATCCATCGTTTTGTCGTTCCATCCATCCAGCCATTGTTCTAACTTCTATATGTTCATCCATTATTTTGTTCAATCTAATGTTTCATCCATCCATCCATCCATCCATCATTCTGTCGTTCCATCCATCCGTCCATCCATCCATTGTTCTATCATTCCATCCATCCGTCCATTGTTCTATCATTCCATCTATCCATCCATTGTCCATCCATCCATCAATCGTTCCGTCGTTCTATCCATCCATCCATCCATCCATCGTTTTGTCGTTCCATCCATCCAGCCATTGTTCTAACTTCTATATGTTCATCCATTATTTTGTTCAATCTAATGTTTCATCCATCCATCCATCCATCATTCTGTCGTTCCATCCATCCATCCATCCATTGTTCTATCATTCCATCCATCCGTCCATTGTTCTATCATTCCATCTATCCATCCATTGTTTTGTTCGATCTGTTGTTCCATCCATCCATCCATCCAACCATTGTTCTATCTGTTCCATCCATTCTGTTTGTTCTCTTGTTCCATCCATCCGTCCAATTTTCTATCATTCCATCCATCCATCCTGTTGTTTGTTCTCTTGTTCCATCCAACTGTACATCCAAGCATCCATCCATCCATCCATTGTTCTGTTGTTCTGTCATTCTGTTGTTCCATGTATCCATTGTTCTATCGTTCTATTGTTGTGGCGTTTCATCCATCCATCCATTATATTTATCATACTTTTCTGTTTCTGGAGATTTACTTACCTGCACAGTTCAGTCCCAACACTGATCAAACAGGTTTGACCTTAAAGTCCTCTTGAAGCTCTTCATTAGCTGTTCAAGTGTATTTGATCAGGGTTAGAGCTTAACTTTGCTAAATGTAAAGGTCTGCTTTAAAATATACTTCTGTTCTGTTAGTTTAAACCAATCAAGTGTCACTTAACACAGCTTTGGTTGGTCACGTTGCATTATGTATAAAACAATCAACTCTTAGATGTGCAGTTTTTGGTTAGAATATGCTGCAATGTAAACTAGACTTTGTCGATAACAGCATGCTTGCACCACAAAACCGTAAACACTTAAGGGCAATACTAGGTGTTCATTTATTTGCATTGAATTGTATCTTTAGTTGTGTTTAAGTTGGTTTTGGTGAATCCAACTTTCTTTGTGTGAGCAATGCAAGGGTTAACTCTAATGCTGCCATCCTGTGTTAGGAAAGACTTATGTTAGGTTGACACAGGTACAATGATTCAGTGATGTTTTCATATACATCTATTGTATTGGCAGGCCTTATTTCATCAAAAAAAGTTACAGAAGCATGCTTAGTGAGTCGTGACAAGTAATTCTTTAGTTGGCAGGAAAAAATACAGTTTGTTATTGATGCAAAGAGGTGCTTATGCTGTTGATAGCAAATTAAGCTAAAATAAAACCCTGACTTTTGGACATGCTACTCCTTCTAAATGGCATTTAAAAATCTTGTATAATTATTAAACGTGCAGCTTTTTAGGACCTCATATTAATGAGTTCTTGGAATACTTGTCTTTTCCATTTGCCTCACCACTGTTTAAATTGAGCTAACGAAGACAAAAAGGTGGTTAAAAGAATAGGTCCCCTAAAAATGAAAAGTTTACTCACCCTCAGGCCATCCAGTATGTAGATGAGTTTGTTTGTTCATTGGAATAGATTTGGAGAAATGATGAGCAAGTCATGTAATTCTAATTTTTTCCAGATCTGTTCTGATTAAGAAACAAACTCATCTAGAGTAAACTATCAAGGAACATTTTTTTCTGAACTATTCCTTGAAGAAAAAGCTTTTTTTCACTTTCATATAAATATTAATCTAAAATAGTTTTTTGTTTTGTTTTTTTAAAGTCCTTGGGCACGTTGTGCATCAACAACCCAAATCCAGATCCACCACTGGGAATAATGCATGTGTATACTGTAAGGGAAACAGGTAAATTTAGCTCAAAGGGAATCATTTAAGATTTTAAAGGGAACTCCACCATTAATATGTAAGGGAATTAGGACAGAATCACTGTTTTACGGCTAATCACTGAGACGGCCAGCGAGTCAGTGAACGAGCCGTATGACATCAATTCTGCAATGGATGTTTATATCCAAAATATAGTGAAAACACTATTAATTAGCACATGTAACAGGATCGGCAGCACTTGTGAGCACAAAACACAAGATACTTCTCTTTTCAATATAAATAAGGCTTTATTGGATAAATCTAAGACATATAAACTAATCTAACACACGCAAAAATACATTCACAATAAATGATTAAGACCTGATAAGTCACATGTAGGTTGCATACATAATTTGGAGACATATATATATAGCAATGATTAGTTGCTTGAGTCCTTTTAGTGTCATTTAGGTGCATGGAAAGGCAGTTTCCGTGCCATTCTGTGAATGTAAGGATACGTTCTGTGAAGACCAGAGAGGTTAAAATGTCTGTAAGGTAGTCTGTTCTTTGTCTCCTAGGTGGGGGGGAAAGTAAATCCGAAGAGCTTGTGATCACTATTACATGTTTCCATGAGACGGTCACGCTGTGCATCTCTTTTGACCATTATTCTTGATAACTTGCCCCAAAATTGACAATCTCCTTAGAATTGTCAATAAGTGTTCTTTTGTGTTAATGTTGAAAACTGTTCTGTGACAGAGTGGTTTAGGCTTGCTTCAGACTGGCTAATGCTCGGGTCTGATTTATGACATCCTGTTGTCTTGGGCCTCTTGTGGAATGTTTTGACTCTTCGTGCCTCAATCATGTTTTTACCAAATCTTAGATTGTCTGATTCGGTCTGATATCCTACAATACTGTAATGCTTCTAACATAAACTCCACATGGATTTGCTATTTATGGGCAGTTCAGAGCGAGGTCGGAAATAGGATGTTTACCTTTTAAAAGCACTCTTTTCTAGTCTCCGCAGATGAAGCTTGATATTCAGTCTTATCGCTTTGTGGAAAGTCTCTGAAGTCAAAAATATCTTCTAAACAAAAGTCTAATATGTATTCTACCGATTGCACAGCAATTAGAAAGAGTCAAAGTAATAAGAGAGTGATTTTGTGCTCTTCTTTGATGAGCAGAGTTTAGACAATGCTAGGGCATCAAACCTATCTGTTTTAATTATTCCTGAACAGAGGAATTTGTCATTGATGTCCACTGAACCAGTGCAGAGTAATTGGATGGGGGCTGACAAGGGATTTTGCAAGTACTCCCTGAGCTGGTTTTATGCTTGGTTTAAATTTTAAAGAGTAATCCACACAGGGGAAGAGGGCGGATAAATGGAACACCAGCCCAGCAGACTGCAGAGATTTTAAGCCTTTGAATGTCCAGCAACTGATGATTTAGAGATTTTTAGTTTTTTGGAACAAAGTTAGCGAGTTTTTGTTTGTCTCAGAGGTCTGTGCTTTGGCAAACACTTGGAAAGTGAAATTACCAATACCTTTCAAATATAAATAATTCCGTTTGATAACTTTAGGCAATGAAGGGCATCAAACATATTTTTTCCCATTATGGCAGAAGTATTTCTTTAAAGCGTTGAAGTTTCAATCTTTAATGAGCTCCAATTTCGGTGGACTTCGTAATGTGACTACAGGGAACCTGACAGAGGTCAGTCAGTATTTGAGCCCCATTACAGATGCGATGCCTGAAGCATCAGGTCCTGTGTTCCAGTATCAATGCATCCTCGGAGGAAGAAGCAACATAAGAATTAGTGTGTTTCTCAAAAGAGGATTTTGCAGAGTTCACTTGATCTTCAGGCCAAACCGAAACAAAACATAACTAATGCAGACGTGCCCAGAGCAGCCGGTTGGTTTAAAGTATTAAAGGAAGTGCAACAAATGAGCAAAACCATGGATCCACAGTCTGCCTGGAGCAGACAAAGTTTAATGTGTCTGTGCGCTGCTGTAGCTGGAGGTTGTTTGTTGTTTTTGCACACTGGGAAAACAAGGACTTGTGGTTAAGCAAATGTATGAGGGGGGAAATGTGCACGCTTTACACTTAAATAAGTTGAAAATATTAAGTAGATTTATTTATTTTATTATTTATTTGTTTTTATAACGTGCTCTGTCTATAAGTAAATATTACTTATTACTTGTAAGGACTACACTGTATTATTTACAGTGATTGAAGTATTGATCCCAATGTATTATTTATTCACAGATTTGAGTAAAATTTCACAGATAAAAAAGTACATGATGTGCAATAACATGATGTTATATGCAGTTTGTGCCTTATACTATCTATAGGTTACACTGGAAACATGTTTAAAATGAAATTGGCTACTGTGATAGTTTTGTGTCAGGTTTTTGTGTAGTAGGGATGTTTGTGGTGCTGATGTACATGGGATACTGGTTTCTCAAGCTGTGGGTATTCCCAGCATGCACCAGGGCATGAATATTTAATTATGGCATGCAGTTTCAGTGTTTTCAAGCTTTATTTACACAGTTGTTATCGGTGATGATAACTAGGTGCTATGTGACATTGGGAATTGACATTCTATACAAAAATAACCTACTTTACTGTTTTGGAAGAAAAAAAAACGTTTATGCTCAACAGGGCTGCATTTATATGAGCAAAGATGCAGTGAAAATAGTATTATTGCAAAATGTTATTGTAATTTAATTGAACTATTTTCTATATTAATGTATTTTAAAATGTAATTTATTCCTGTGATGCAAAGCTGAATTTGCAGCATCATTACTCCAGTCTTCAGTGTCACATGATCTTTCAGAAATCATTCTAAAATGCTTATTTGCTGCTCAAGAAACATTTCTTATTATCAAAGTTCATGCTGCTAAATATTTTTATTATATTTTGCTGCAGGATTTTTGATGAATAGAAAATTCTATAAATGGCTTTTATTTGATATTCTGTAAGATTATAAGTGTATTTTACTGTCATCAGTTTAATGCATCCTTGGTGAGTAGAAAAATCATTTCTTTAAAAAAGTTTACTGATCCCAAACGTTTGAACGGTGTTGTATGTGTGTTAAAAACATTGTATTTCTGAGGTGTTTTTAATAACATCAAATTAGAATGTCAATTGCCTTGGTGTTTTTTAATTGTCTTAAGTGTAAATATTTGAACTGTATAACTGTGTGATTTGGTCATTAAAAAGTTAAATTACTGAAATTATCCAAAACTCAGTTTACATTGTATTATGTTGCGAAATTAATAGATTTGACTTAACGTACTTTAAAAACCAAAATAAAAAAGGATTTATTTCCAGAGCACTTATAGTATGTTGGTGATATTAACACATTTCTGAGCTGTTAGGGTTCATATTTTGCTCTTGTCCCTATTATTCGCATATATTTATACATTGCCAGACATAATGCTATCCATTCTCAGACAAGAGAGTTTCTTGCGTGTCTCTCTGGCTCACGTCATGTTGATATCTTGTCAGACTCTGGGTAGATGTGTTCGGTTACATCGACAGGGCTGCATCCCCAACCCTTTGATATCTGTGTCAGATTTCATCTGCAGACATAAATACTACTCCTCTCAGGGTGAATATTGATCCTGTGCATCATGTACATGCACAAGACTCCATTAGTCTCCACATAATAATTGCATGAATGCATACACAGTGAGTATTTATGATCAGTTCAGAGAGACTAAGGTCTGGTTGTACCTTCATTTTTCATGCTGGTTTACTCTTACCTGCTGTTCACATTAGTATGCTGAATATTACATGGCTAAAAACACTGCCTGGAGAATAAAAGTTGCATATGAGACACAATTAAAGACACAGAGCTCATTAAAATTCTAATTTGATATTACTGAAACACCTTAGACAGGTGTTCATCACTTTACTTTACACTGAAAACAAAACAAATGAGCACAACAGCACTCATATAAACTTACAAATGCATACTGCGGTAGAAAAATATATTATACGTATACTGTACATGATTTAGGTACACATCATTGTACGAACAAAATGTTTCAACACGATTGCAATGTGATTTTATACAATAGTAGTTCAATAAACAAGATAAAATGAAGGGACTTACAGTTTAGACACATTATTGACTATTTTTGCTCAATTTCGCTGATGAAAATAGTTCCAATCAAAGCCACAGCAGAACTGTTTTGTGTGAAATCAAGCGAGTCAATGATTCAGTAATGCATTCATGAAGGCATTAGTCACTTGCCTCGTTTCTGAATAAATGATCCATTTGAACGAATCTGGGACTAAATGACTCATTCATTCAAACAGTCATTTGATGCCATACTGGTTTGGTTTCATATTTAAAACTATCATTGCATTTTTCCCAACATTTCTTATTTGTATGTTTAAAAATATTTAAAACGTTAATCTTATAAAATTCTTTATGCGTTCGAAAGTTTGCAGTGTAAATACATTTATGGCACCTCAGCTTCATCAAACTGTGTAAATACAGCGAATGCCACTTCAGATGCAGCTTCTGTGTTTCCTGCAGTGGAAAGATAAGAGTGTGTACTGATTTCATTTGAACGGTAACCGCTCTACAGTTTCTTATTATAACTGTAACCCTTTAAATAGTAACGAATTACAAAGACGACATGTCCTGCTCAAGTAGCATTGATCATGTAAGGGGGGCTGGTTTGATTAGAATCACATGATAACTGAAGGACACTTTCCTGCGGTTATAATTGTTATTCCTCTGTTGCTCAGGGAGACGATGATGAAGGTCACTGAAATGTCTCGGAAAGGACGTAATGGGCTCCCACTGGGGGACCTTTGACCCACATCCTTAAGCTACAATAGAAATGTGAGCGTTATAGCTTAGATTTTGGAGTCTACTGAGGGAAATTTCAAGGTCGTTTGATGAGGCACCTCTGGAGTGATATCACTGCACTTTGTTCTGGGAAACCAAAATATCTTAAATGAAAGTAGGAAGCCTCTGATACAATCACCAGAGCTAGTTTTTGTGAAAAGCGGACTGCAAAAGCATATGGTAACTAACTTTTTTGAATTTCCCTTTTTGTTTTACTGATCTGTTCTGAGTGTATAATTCTAAAATGATGGTTTATAATTGCCAGATATGATTATGATGTTGTTGTCGATTTTGTCTTATTGTCATGGTAGAGCCTACATTTCCTTCTTCCTGATTAAATAAAGTGTGAATTTAACCATATTTCAGTTGCTTTTAAGACGAGTAGACGTGAACGCTTTGGCCTACTTTTATAACGTTACCTCTAATTATCAGTGATGGATGTTCCATATTTATCTCTGAATGAGCCTGACCTAGCAGTGAGTTATTGTACTTTGCTTATTGTATCTAGATTTAGACTGTTGTTTGCTCAGGCAATTTAGATGCCTGTAATTATTTTGGTGCTTTTTATAATTGTATTATTTCCAAGTATGAATGCAGGGGTGCTTTGTTATGGATTTGAGGCACTTGCAGTCTGTTGTTTGGAGGTGAAAATGAATGACGTCAGTGGTTGCGTTTACATGTGTAATGTGATTAAGTAAATATGTTGGAGCTCATGTTTTTGAATTGCAATAATGAGATCTGTTGAATTTGATTTGAACATTTTGTGTTGTGAGATGTAGTGTATATGAAGTGTGTGTGTGTTGTGTGTGTTGTGTGTGTGTGTATATGTATATATATATATATATATATATATATATATATATATATATATATATGTGTATATATTATTATAATTTTTATTATACATACTAATTTATAATTGTTTTCTTTCATTATTATCTGAAAATTTGGTTCTTTAACCATCATATTTCCATTTTATTTACTTGTTTTCATTCATTCATTCATTCATTCATTCATTCATACATGCATACACACATGCATCTCTATCCATCATCCAGGTCTATCATCACCACTTTGCTTGATGATGGATCTGATCTGAGGGAGTGACATCTGTAGTGATTCCTATACGCATTTCCCAACTCTATTTAGCAAACCCATAATGCATTTCCCACATCTTTTGGATCTTACTTTCAAATGGTATCAAATCAATTTTACATGTTCTTCTTCATAAATGCCAGTACATGACTTTGTCTGCCAAACAAGTTCTACATATAAATGGATTTACAGCCACCCAAGTCCTCATCTGAACTACATCTCAAGGAATGATGGTGGAGAAATTTGATGTTAGTGGTAATTTTCAGCACAAGTGCTTCTGTGATTTGTACTCGTATAAAAATATGGTGGAAGTAAAAGCTACTGCTCTATTCGGCTGTCAGGAACGGCACCTGTTTCAGAGTTTTAGTGTCGAGTTTCCGCCTCTGGCGGCGGGAGCCGTGGTTTGTATGGATCCTGTGACTGGTTTAATTGCCTGAGTGTCTTCCACGGCTGTCTGGGGAGACCATCCTTCCTGCTGGGAGACGTTTGTCACAGGTTCGGCAGCTTCTGTGAATATGCATGAGGGGAATTGTGGAGATATTGCTTCTGAGATGTTGCTTCTGTTGTAATGTCATAAGAATATTCAGCTTTGGGCTCTATTCACTCCTGTCATATTCTGGGACAAGACAACAATGGCATTCTGAGAATAGATTCAACCAGAATTGACTATGTTTTTTGTGTTTATCTTGTGTTTTGTTCTGTTGTGTTATAGGAGAAAGTTCTCATTCATAACAATTGCTTATGAAGCTCAATATATAATTAAACACTCTCATCTTCCTGTTTGCCGTATATGGGCAAGCATGTGGCTATGCGGAATGATTGGCAGTGCCTCAAAGTATTGTGATTGGCTAAATGAAGAATCTGATGGCATCTGGTGACATTATTTTTCTGCAGTTTATAGATCCTCACACAATCACAGAGACAGGTGTTTTTTCTAGACCCATAATTCAATGATATCTGTCAAGTAATGAGGATATTTCCTGAGTGCCACTCCATAAAAAAACAAAACATAAAAAAACATTACTGCACCTTGTAATACACCACATGAGTTGAGAAACAGTGAACTGTGTTTTAAGAGTGAGATAAGTGATAATACGGTTAAGAATACATGATTTAGGGGCCTATTAAATCCTTTACCCCCCAAATTACCTTTTATTTTGTCCAAAATTCTGTTTTTCATTTTAATTTGTCTGCATTCCATTCTAATTAACAATACCATATTAATTATTGAAAGTTAGTTTAATGGTCAAAATGGATGTCTGATCTATTGAATTTATAAAACTTTTAACAATTTAATCATTTATTAAAATTTACAATAATAGTGCCCAATGAAATTAATGTTTGTTTGTTTATTTATTTATTTTCAGAATTTCTGTTTTGCCTGTATTCATTTTTATGGATTATGTGTTTTATGATTTAATAAAAACATTTGATTCATAAAACTTTAACTTTATTATTTATTAAAATTACAAATATTAGTGCCATGTGAGATTGTGTTTGCGTGTTTATTAATTTATTTAAAAAAAAAAACATAGTTTTGTCTGTTTAATTTATTTTTTCTGTATTCTGTGGTTTATGATTGAATGGAACATTATCAAAATGCATAAAACTTTGACTATTTAATTTAGCTTTCAACATGTAATTGAATGAAATGTGAACAATTACTTTGATTTTTAATACAGCTTAAATGAAGACATTGTAAAACAAACAAAAAAAATTAAACAAAATCCCTTTATATATACTTTCTATAGACTTTGCAATTTCTGTCAAGCTGCACTTTTATTTTGGCTGGTTTTGTGCATATCTGATGATAGTTTTATCACAAGAAATGGTGAAATGTTGGTGAAGTGACTCAGAGCAGCTCTGGAGATGAAGTTCATGTTCAAAACAAGTCATAGGGCCCTGATGATTAGCATTTATACATTTGGCAGTTTACTTTGGGAACTGAACCCATGACCTTGGCATTGCTAGTGCCCATGGTTATTTAATCGGTGCAGAAACTCGTAATCTTTGCCTTCTCAAGAGCAGCAGTGGATTATAGACTTCGACAGAATCCGTACGGCTTCCCCTTTGGTTCTCCAATCTTCCGCTCACACTTGACTGCTCGCTGGTCATTTGTCTTTGTGTCACGGAGTAGCCCACGCATACACTCCCACCAGAGCAGCAGCTTGAAATGAGATTATCTTGACTGCATAATCTCTCTCCATTGAGCTCGACGCAGATTAATTGCCCAAACGGGCGACTCTCTGCCACCTCGGCCAATCCCCGATCACACGGCCAATCGCATTCCCCTTTTCCACAGATATCATGCTGGAGGTGCTGCTTGGCCAGGATATCTCTGGCCTTCTAAGAACCAACCTGTATTCACATTCATTTGAGAGGCAATTAAAATATAATTTATGCATTAAAATATCTCAACTTCTAAAATTGTATTTTTTAGCTTTTACTTTAATATAGTGATACATTTTATACATTAATACAATTTAGTCTAAATTTGAGTCTGTTATCATGGTACTTATTTATGGAACTTATTCATGGTACTTAGTGTTCTTTAAGTTACTTTACTAAAATATATGAAAAATAAAGATAGACCATTGAGATTGCTGATATACAGAGCATAAAATATACAATAAAAATGCATGCATTATATATATATATATATATATATATATATATATATATATATATATATATATATATATATATATATATATATATATATATATAATGTGTGTGTGTGTATTACATTTTCTCCAACATTTCACCATTTCTTGTGATAAAACTATCGTCAGATATGCACAAAACCAGTCAAAATAAAAGTGCAGCTTAACAGAAATTGCAAAGTCTGTAGAAAGTATATATAAAGGGATTTTGTTACATTTTTTTTGTTTGTTTTACAATGTCTTCATTTAAGCTGTATTAAAAATCAAAGTATTCAGTATAATTAGTCTTATACTGGTCTCGTTCTGTATCGCGTATCTTGTCAGTGTCTGCGCTTCCTTGGCCATTTGTTGTGGAAAAAATAAGGAAAGTGTGTCCAGCTGAATTAATTCAGTATTTTGTTAGACGGGTATAAAAAAGCTTAGTTTACCGCAGCAGCCGTCACGTGAAGGCCTCCTCATGTGCAGATCGAAGAGTGTAAAGACCATCGACTCTACCATGCGACTCCACCAGGCAGGACACCGGCAAAGGATAAGTATTGCTTTTTATTTCTCCCCTTTCCTATTACTTGTTTCGCTTCTGTTTCAGTTTTTTATAACCGTTTCTTACTATGTGTAAGTAAGTTGTTGTATTTTAGCATGTGTCGTATCTTGTCAGTGTCTGCGCTTCCTTGGCCATTTGTTGTGGAAAAAATAAGGAAAGTGTGTCCAGCTGAATTAATTCAGTATTTTGTTAGACGGGTATAAAAAAAGCTTAGTTTACCGCAGCAGCCGTCGCGTGAAGGCCTCCTCATGTGCAGATCGAAGAGTATAAAGACCATCGACTCTACCATGCGACTCCACCAGGCAGGACACCGGCAAAGGATAAGTATTGCTTTTTATTTCTCCCCTTTCCTATTACTTGTTTCGCTTCTGTTTCAGTTTTTTATAACCGTTTCTTACTATGTGTAAGTAAGTTGTTATATATATATATATGTATGTGTGTGTGTGTGTGTGTGTGTGGTTGTACATACACACATATGTAGTTGTTTTTTTTGGTGTTTGGCTTAGTGTTATGTTAGAATCATTATTATACTCGTATACCTTTTGTTCTTTAATATTTTGAATTGTTTTTAGCTTTATTTTTTGTTTTTCATTTATATGTTAAGTTTTGAAATGTTGTTGTATGCATTTGTCATTTTTATTTAATCTCTTTATTTTTTAAATGTGTATAGGTAGTATTTATAAAGTTTTAGCTTTTAGTTTTGGATCTGTTTTTAGTTGTTTTAATACTACAATTGATTGCTTCTGTTGTCCTCATTTGTAAGTCTCTTTGGATAAAAGCGTCTAATAAATGACTAAATAAAAAAAAATATATACACACACACACACACACAGTTTGAGATGAATGTGAGCAGAATTTGCTCTCTATTTAATCGTATTGTTGTCTGGTTGCAACTTTTTGTTTTCTTTCTGTCCTATGGGTGATTGGTTGCTGGTAAATCGTGTCTTAAGCATCGTTATTCGAAGACACCAAGGGGAAAAGAAGCTTTTTTCCAGATCAATATGTCAGTCACAGCCACCATAAAAACGAACTACAAGGGCTCTCTTGTAGTTAACACATCATAAAAATCATACTGCTAAAGTCTGACCTTGTCAATATGTGCCAAGCAGTCAGTCCATCATATCACTAACAGCATCCAAGTCTGTTGTTGATTTCCCATCAACATGTTGCACATTCTCATTGCCTCAGGTAAACATGCTCAGATGAGTTATTAATATAAATGTATAATGGACTGACTGTAAATGCTACTGGTAAATACATATTATGTTGCCACTCTAACAGCTTCAATGAAGACCAACATACATGATGCATGCTTTGTGGCGGGTGATCATAAACTACTCACATGCAGCTCCAGACCGGGATATAGCTCTGCAGATTTTATCAACAAAATGGAAAGAGAACTCATACACTCTCTTTAGGGGATGTTTTTATTTTAAAGCTGCAACCACACTTGTTTTCTTTACTGCTTCACTATGAAATATAAGGCATCGTGTTTTGGACACAGACCTTCTTCACTAATTTGTTGCATTTCCGTGCAAGTGTTTTCATATGAAATATTTCATATTATACACAGGCCATTATTTTATTTGTTCTGTTTTGTTTTAATTTGTTTCTTTATTTTATTTGTTGTTGTTGTTGGTATTTTAATTTATTTTACTTAACTTTTCATCTCCCTTCTGTATGCTTGTCAACAATATTCATATACAATTCCACATACAATTTTAAAATTTACACACACATCATACCATTACTCAGATTTAAATGAAATTAAATGATATATTTAATTATATATTTAATTTAGTGTTTAATTTGGTTAATTGCTCTTCTTATTTTACTTTACTTTTTACTGCATTTTGGATCAATGTGTAATACATTTGTATTTATAAATCTTTTTTAATGGTGTGTGTGTATATACATATATATATATGCACCTGTTCAAAGTTAGTTCATGTCACCTTCAGGTATATTAAAAAATATTAACAGATACAAGTTTTTGATTAAAAAAAATGTATTAGTACATGTTGAAATTAACATTAACTATTATTAATTAATGCTTTAGAATAAACGCATGGTGAAATGAACTATGATCGATTAATGCTTTAGAAGAATGTCATGTTAGTTCATGTTAACTAATGTACTAAGGTTAACTAAGGAAGTGTTACTAGTCAGTTTAAATCTTTCTGTTCTGAGAAAATTGTTGGACTGTTTGTTGGTTCTGTTAAGTTCAAGAAAGTCTGATAGCAGTAGTAGTTTGCTTTAGATGGGAAGGTTCTGAGGTTTCAGCAGTGTAACACTGAACAGTCATGGTTGAAAGGTAATTTTACCACAAACACATTGGAGTCGAAACTCTTCGAGAGTCCGGCCCTGTGCGTGTGGCAAACGTTAGCGCTTGCTCTCCGGGGACAGGACATGTACCCTGTGCGAATGATAAATGGCTGGAATGAGTGAAGTTGAGAAGTCAGTGACTGCCTGGTGTCCCCGCTGTCTTTCAGCAGTCCTCTTTTCCTCAGCCTTCACCTCTCCTTCTCACCGGTTTAATCGTCCGACACTTCACGCGCTCCACCTCGCGCTCCCCTCTCTTCCACACCTCCTCCTGCTGTCCGCCTAATTGATGGCTGAACACGCTGGAGAGGCCTTCACTTCTTTTCTATCTTTTTTTTTTATATCTATCCGTTCAAAGACGATGGAGGCTCGTGAAGGGCCTCTCATTCCCACTCCCCATCTCCTCAGCTCGTTTTTTTCTCTCCCTCCTTCACTACGTCTCTTCTTTTCTTCATTATTCATTAAGTTCCCTTCAAAGCTCCAGAGAGAAGGCAGAGAGAAACGATACGCCGCTGGACTTCAACCCACCTGCAGGAGCGAGAGGAGAAAATGAGCGAGGGATGACAAACCGATATAATAAAATGAAAAGTATAAGCTGTGAGATGTTTGGCTGCATTTACCCTGCACATCTGATAGTTTAACGTATGTTACATCCAATTTATTTTCTGTTTATATTCTGTTTACTTTTTAGACATAACTGACTGTTTACTTTAATATTGCTGCAATACATTGCAAACTGTTCTGCACTCTTATCTGTGGATATGGATGAGTAAATGGTTTTGTTTACTTCCATCTAGTCGGTTTGTGTCAATATTTATGCATGCTGTGCAAGTCGGTTGAGTAGTTTTGTGCATCGTTTGGGCTGATTGGCCTCATATAAAGCTCATTGATGAAATGTATGGCTTGTGTGACTGTCATGGGTTTATGTTTGTTTAGTTCTTAGGTCTGTGGTGCATTGTGGATCATATGACTTCAGTTGCGCATGTAAGATTTTATGTTTTTGAAAGAAGTCTCTTTTGCTTACAAAGGCTGCATTTATTTAATAAAAAATACACTAAAAGCAGTATTATGGTGAAGTAGTTATGATTTAAAATAACTGTTTATTTTTTTTAATTAATCTATTTTAAAATGTAATTTATTCTTGTGATGCAAAGCTGAATTTACTCCAGTCTTCAGTGTCACATGATCCTTCAGAAATCATTCTAATATGCTGATTTGCTACATATATTATGGGATTATATTCCATTAGGCACCGCCCCACCGTCATTTAGATTTTTTATAGTAATAAAAATAATTTAGTTCAGTTAGAGAACAGACGCTGCAATTTAAAAACTGAATGCGGCTGCTCAATGCAGTGTGCCGACAGTTGCATGAGGAGAAGCAGACAAGAAGAGTGAGGTGAGACCATAGACTGTATAAAAACATGGACGTAGTGTCCGTGATGTCACCCGTAGGTTTCTGAAGAGCATTTTTGAAGCCCAAAATGGGCGGAGCCGGCCAGCGCCATCTTGGCAGTGCATCACAACGCGTCCCTCCCGGATAATCGAAAATGGGCAAAGAGGCAGAGAGGATTTTGCTGCGTTTGTGGAGTGGGTGCTGGTGAATAACAGATCTTTATTGACTTTCTGCCCCGCCGAGAAGGACTTCACCAGCCCCACTCCAAACCCAGAGAGCAGCCAGCCATCATCCCGCTGCACGGAGCAATCGCCTGAGCCCACCGCAGACGGAGAGCCTGAGCCTGCCGCGACACGTGAGCCAGCGCATAAACCCACGACTGAGCCGATCATCGCCCCAGAGACTGAGCCTCAAGAATCATCTGACCATGTGCATGAGCCGGGAACATCCTCCGTCCCTGAGGGAGTACTGGTGGAGATCGAGGGCTTGGAGGGAAGCCCCGCCCACACTCCCGCCGCTGATGGTGAGCTGCAACTGGACATTATGAGGAACTGATAGACATTTTTCAAGAGGACTTAATAGACTGGTTTGAGGAGGTAATACCCAGTGCTCCTGAGTCTCCTATGTCTCCTGTGTATCTGCTGGTTCTGCCCAGCCCTGAATCTCCTGCGTCTCCGCTGGTTCCATCCAGATCTGAATCTCCTGCGTCTCCGCTGGTTCTGCCCAGCTCCTGTGTTCCCTCCCAGCCTCCCTCTTCTGCCTCTTCTTGTGCCAGCCAGTACCTCTGCCCCGTCTCCGCTGGTGCCTGTCATCCCCTCAGCTCACCCTAAGTCAGCGCCATCTGGGTGCTCTGATCCGCTTTGGGACTTCCAGTCTCCAGCTCCGCCTAGGCGTGAGGATCCCCTGTCTCCGCCTTCAGCCTCCGAGTCCTGGACTTCCCCCCTGTCCTTCGACCCATCGACTCCGCCTTAGTTCCTAGCTCCCTCATATCCACCGTGGCCCGTCATCCCACTGACTCTACCGGGCTCACTCATCCCTCCGGCTCTGCCTTGGTCAGTCGTCGACCATCCGCCGCCTCGGGACTCCACTCCTCTGGCTTCGCCTCATCACTCTGTCCCTCTGGCTCTGTCATGCTCCTCCTTCCCTCTGGCTCCGCCTGCGTCCTCAGTCACTCTGGCTGCGCTGCGGTCTTCCGGATCCCCACCTCCGCCTTGGTTGCCTGAGCCTTCAGCTCCGAACTTGGCCCTACGGATCAGCTGTGTCGCTCTGGCTCTCTGTCTGCTCGGCTCCACCTGGGTCTCCACCTCCAGCAGCTCAGTCTCTGTCAGTCAGCCCCCTAGTGTTTGTCAGCCCCTTCTCCTCCCTGGCTCCTCCCTCCATCTACTCCGCCCTGGCCCTATGAACGATGCCCCTTTCCCATTGCCTGCACCACGCCCGCCTTCTGATTCCCCACCCTCCCTCCTCAGTTGGGCTGTTTATAGGCGCGAGGACGCGCCTTCCGGTAGGGGGGCGAACTGTCACAGTTATGTTCTGTTTTAGGTTCTGTTTCAGTCTCCACATTTCCCTGAGTTGCCTTGTCTATTAGTTTCCATGTTTTTTATTAATAACCTCCACACCTGTTTCAGTTCTACCTAATTACCTTTTCTAGTATTTAAGCACTGTGTTTTGCACTAGCTCCTTAGTTCCGGTATTGATGTTGACTTTTTTTCTTCTCCTGCGTTTCTCGTGTGGCTGTGGATTGATTAAAGGACTATCTTGTTTAAAATAACACAAAATATAAAATAAAATAAAAAATTTAATATAACACAATAATAATAATAATGATAATAATAATAATATATTTATGCTTGTTTGTTACAAACAGGGTGAAGGTTAAAAGATCTGGAATCCATCACTTCATACTACCGATACCAATAGCCTTTTAAATACTTCATTGAGAGAAGGGTCCATCTTTGAAGGGTCTTCTGATGAGAACACGCTGTGTTAAATGGAGTCCACATAATAACCATCACCCTGTTAACCTCTGAAAAGTGGTTCACACCGAATAAAGCAGAAAACCAAAGTGTCAATAAGTGAATGAAACACTTGAGGCATCATAACCTTCAGACCTGTGATGCTGCTCTTCTAATTCATCCTCTGCACAACTGACTTGTCCTAATAGAGCAGAATACACGGCTATCTACAGCTCATTACTTCCTGTAGCCCTTTAATTAAGCAAATACTCTTGATGCTAAAAGCTGCCTGTGTCACAGTTCACAGAAAGTCATTAATACCATGAAAGTAAACTTGCATTGGAGGCTGATTTTGCTTTGCCTGCAGGAGGATAATGTCTATACGTCTCTGTTTGTTGTGTTAGCATGTCTGCGCAAGACAAATACTGTGTGGCTTATTGCTAAGTGTTGAGGCAGTGATTTGAAACAGCACTTCGAGGAGAGAAACATCGTTAGGGAGACAAAAAAGCCTGCAATGAAGTGATTATCCTTCTGTGTGAGATTGTTAAGGATGCTTATAGTTGTCATGAAAGTGGCGATTTGTCTCGGTAAGAGAGAAGAATGTGTGATGAAACATGAGCGTGGATCACAGACCAGCTGTGATGGCACATGCAGTCTTCATCCTTGCATTGTTTACTTGTGTACTGTTCCTTTGGTTTGCCGTCTTTCTTCTCTCTTTTTCTTGAATATCATTGTACCTTACTTTCTTTCCCACCCTGAATCATCTCATTTCCTTTTCCTTTCCTCTTGTTTTCTTGTCCCTTCACTTTTCTTTCCTCCTTCCTCCTTCCTCTTTCATTTCCATTCTGCTTCCTTTTCCCTTTCTCTTTTTTATGTCGCACTCTCCTTCTACTTTCAATTATTTTCCTCTTTTCCTTTTCCCGTCTCATGCCTTCCCCTTTCCCTTTCCATTTTCTCTTCTTGTATTTTCCCTTTTCCTCTTCCCCTTCTTTCTTTCTCTTCACTTCTTTTCCCATTCCTCTTTCATTTTAATTCTACTTCCTTTTCCCTTTCTCTTAATTTTTTGCCTCAGGCTCCTTCCGCTTTCATTTTTTTTATTTTCCTCTTCCCTTTCCCATCTCATGCCTTCCCCTTTCCTTTTTCATTTTCTGTTCTTGTATCTTCCCTTTTCCTCTTCCCCTTCTTTCTTTCTCTTCACTTCTTTTCCCTTTCCTCTTTCATTTTACTTCTACTTCCTTTTCCCTTTCTCTTAATTTTTTTGTCGCTGTCTCCTTCCACTTTCTTTTTTTTTTTCTTCTTCCCTTTCCCTTTTCATTTCTATTTTCTCTTCTTATATTGTCCCTTTTCCTGTTCTTTCTGTCCATTCTCTTTTCTTTCTCCCTTCCTCCTCTATTTCCATTCATATTCCTTTTCCCGTTTTCTTTCACTGTCCCCTTCCGTTTTATTTATGTCCCCCTCTTAATTTTTTTGTCGCTGTCTCCTTCCACTTTCTTTTTTTTTTTCTTCTTCCCTTTCCCTTTTCATTTCTATTTTCTCTTCTTATATTGTCCCTTTTCCTGTTCTTTCTGTCCATTCTCTTTTCTTTCTCCCTTCCTCCTCTATTTCCATTCATATTCCTTTTCCCGTTTTCTTTCACTGTCCCCTTCCGTTTTATTTATGTCCCCTTTCCATTTCCATCTTCCCATTTTGTACTTTCTCTTTTCCTCTTCCTCTTCTTTCTGTCACCTTTCTTTCCCCCTTCCGCTTTCATTTCCATTTCCGCTTCCTTTATCACCACTTCCCTTTTCCTTTTCCGTTTGTCCTTTCTTGTTCCTTTTTCCCTCTCCCCTTTCTTTCAGTTTTATTTTCCCCTTCCCCTCTCATTTCCATTCTACTTGGTTCCCTTCTCACCCGTTGCCCTTTTTCTATCTTCTTTCATTTTTCCTTTCCTTATCCCTTTTCTTTTCTTTTCTGACCCTTTCCATTTTCCCGTTCTTGTTCTTTCTCTTCTCCTTCTCCTTACCTTTTAATTTCTTTTCCTCTTCCCTTTCCCTCCTATTCCTCGTTCATTCCCTTTCCATTTCCCTTTGCCCTTTGGCTTTATTTCCTGTTCTTTCTGTCCATTCTCTTTTCTTTCTCCCTTCCTCCTCTATTTCCATTCATATTCCTTTTCCCGTTTTCTTTCACTGTCCCCTTCCGTTTTATTTATGTCCCCTTTCCATTTCCATCTTCCCATTTTGTACTTTCTCTTTTCCTCTTCTTCTTCTTTCTGTCACCTTTCTTTCCCCCTTCCGCTTTCATTTCCATTTCCGCTTCCTTTATCACCACTTCCCTTTTCCTTTTCCGTTTGTCCTTTCTTGTTCCTTTTTCCCTCTCCCCTTTCTTTCAGTTTGCAACTTTTTTTTATTTATTTTATTTTTTGTTTTGACCAATTGTCATCTGATGCTGTAAATGACAACATTTTTATTTCATATTTGAAGAAATGTCATCATTATACACAATAAAGCAAAAAATATGTTTTACTCAAACACATAACTATAAATCATTAATCCAAAGAAACTGAGAATTTTCAAGTGGTCTTTTAATTTTTTCCATAGATTCTTAATATATTTTTTTCCATAAGTTAAGGATATATATAGCTACATCATGTATTTATATAATGGCTACTAAAGTGTAGGAACTCATTTTCTACATTTGCTGTGCTCTTTTTTCGCATATACAATAAATTCAATTTAAATCAATATTTAATGTCCATGAATGTATTTATTTTCTAGGTAGCCCTGCAATAATGGGATAATGTGTAGTTATTTGGTCATTGCAAAATAAACCCCTTCAGGGTATTATGCACGAAACCCTCTTCCATTACACTGTATATGCACAGCTAATGCACTGTATCTCATCTTGAATTCTGTGTGAATATATGCATATAGAGGGACCACTCTGATTATGCTGTTCTGTTTCCTAGAAACCAAAATGCAGCTAAAGACCTCAGAACCCAGCAGGGAGCTCACCGCCTGTATTAAAACACAGTTGTGTGAGAGAGACAGGTGCTAATTCAGTCTCACAGATCTGAGAACAAGACGTTAGAAGAGTCACACATCAAGAGTAATCAGAGAGATGTTATGTGAGAGGGAAAAAAGAGATTTCATTAGAAGTGTGAGAAGTTAGAACAGGTGCCATAGGGAAAGTTTCAGTGTTGCTGTTGTATGGCTCACACAGATGCTTTCACTAGTTTGTTCTTTGACTGAAGACTTTATTCACTGTTTCGTCTGTGTGTGTATCTGTGTCTGGGCTTTTTTGGGCAGAGTACACTCTGCAGTTTTTAAAGATGAAGCATAATTGTGTAGCAGTCAGATGGTGGAGTTTGTCCCTGCTGAATACACATCAGATCCCGCAGTGTCAGCTAACCTGAAGCCTAATGCTGCATACAGGTTTTCTTAATTCATTGCAGTGCATTTATTATGTCTGATATGACTGGATGAGGCATGTTTAAAGCAATTCTGAAATGCTAATAAATGCACACCTGTAACTGCACACAGTAGCAATATAAAAAAATACATGAGTACTTTTATAATACATTACAGGTTTAAATTGGTACTGAAGCGACCACTAATATATTCATGAACCATTACACTGTGTACTGAAGCAGCAGTTCCTTATGTGAAATGGGAGCATTAGCCAATCAAAATTTGATGATGATGTTATCACAAACACTTACGAATGTGGCATGATCATGCATTATTATATATAGTTTATCGTTGAAATGTGTAGTAAAAACCTATTAAATTACTAAGTACTAATTAAAATACTAATTCAATTAAGTTATACTTATAAGTTATATTAATTACTATTTGTATGCAGTGGATAATAACTATTTATTTATTTTTTGCTTCTCTGTGTGTATTTGTTATTTGATATTCATCCACATGATATTAGAAAAGTTATAGTAAGACTACATGGGATTAGGACAAAATGACTAGGACAAAACCTTTAAATAGTTACAATAATTTAATTAAAAAATATATTTTAATTGTATAAATTAAAGTATATATTTTTCATTAATATTTATTATTTTATTTTATTACATTTTGGCTAATTTAAGTTGGTACAGCACTGACCAAAAAAAGCAGTATAGTACTGATTTTCATGATCTTTTTCATGTTAGTAATGTTTTTGGATGTTTTACAATATATTTTATTTATTAATATTATATTACAATTTATATTATATTTTATTTCATTTTAAGGTTTATTTTTTATTATGAGATTACTTTGGTCTCTACTTGTTATTTTAGCTTATTTTATGTGAAACTACTGTGGTCTGGTCTTTTTTATTGTATTTTATTCAATGTCATTTATTTGTATTTATTTATTTATTTATTTATTTGTTTGTTTGTTTAATTCCCACTGAAATTTTTATTGTAAACCATTTAATCTATAGACAAACCTGTGATTGCACACCTATAAGTTCTATAGTGTATACTACACTGGATTCAATAGTATGCAAAGTTGTTCCTCGTCTTGGCTTGTTTGGGTCACATCCCGCTCTGTATTTTCTCATTGTTTCTTGATAGCTCTCATATGGAACTGATGCAAAGCAGTCCTGCGCACTGAGAGCGTCTAGATAAATCTGTCCACAGAAAGTGTATTCTGTTCAGTAACCGTGTAACCGGCAGAGGTGCCGCCCTTCCCCACACACCGTAGGATTGTACTGGGCAGCACTGCACAGTAAAGAGCTTTTTGTTGCTACATGATATCAGTGAAACCATAACTCAACGTGTGCTGCAATGCAGCAAGGGAATAAGACGGGAGAGAGAGAGAAACAGAGAGAGAGATGAAGAAGAGAGTTTTAAAGGTAAATAGACTGTCAGAGTGAAAATGGCTCTCTGCAGAGTGCAGCAGATGGATACTGTCTCAGAGGCAGTGTCCTCATTCTGTGATGAGAAAGAGGAGAATCCCTTCTCTCTTTCCCTCCCTCCTTCATTTCCTCTCTCTCCTTCCCCTCCTTCTCCATCTCTTCATCAAAGATGAAGCGGCAGATGGGATGCAGGAGTGATTTAGGCCACTAACGCTGTGCAGAGATTGTCGCTTACGCTGGCTTTCATGGCTTCGGGTTGTCCTCTAAAATGGCTGCAGACGCGTCAGAAGAACAGAACAACAGAGCTTTTTTACAACAGTCACTTTGGTCTGGATGTATGATCCAACATTGAGAAGAAAAAATAAATAAATAAAACAGTGAGTGAAACAGGGACAAGAAATATGCTCAGAGGAAAAACTGTTGGGGGAATTCAGAAACTTCAGTTTAGCTCTCAGCTGATCTTACTGATCTCATTTTTGTGGAGAAATCAAAAGAGATGCAAATGAGAAACAAATGGTTGGCATATACAGTAAGAGGAGCATAGAGCTATATTACCCATATTACATACAAGTAAAATGGGTAATATAGCTCAGATCATATGGTCTTTAAGAATGTGAAGAATGAGCTAATGCAAAGTCTGATATGTCACAAAAAAAGTAATGTAGTACTATCATGTTTTTCATAATATTTTAAATTATTTATTATAATGTTTTTATTTATTTAATTTATTTATAATTTTATTATATACTTTGAATTTAATTTTAGTTTATTTTTGTTAATGTGATACTACTATGGTCTGGTCTTTTGTTTTATTTTATTTTATTAATTTTTTAATACATTTTATGTGAGATTACTCTATTTATTTTATAAGTTGCCTTTATTTATTTATTTTTACCTGTGATTATTCTGGTCTATTTTCTTTATTGTTTTATTTGATTGCTTTGAAGCTGCCTATTTAATTTAATGTATTACTTTATTTTATGTGAGTTTACTATATTTGCTTTATTTTATTTTATAATATTTATATTATTAACTTTATAAGTTGCATTTATTTATTTTATGTGCAATTACTCTAGTCTGGTCTATTTTTTATTATTTTATTTGATAGCTTTGAAGCTGCCTATTTAATTTAATTTAATTTATTTTGTTATTTTATCTTATATTTTATTATTTTATTTTATGTGAGATTTTTTATTTTTTATTTGGTTACTCTGGTCTGGTTTATTTATTTTATAAGTTGCCTTTACTTTACTTTACTTTACTTTACTTTACTCTACTATACTTTACTCTACTATACTCTACTCTACTCTACTCTACTCTACTCTACTCTCGCTGGTATCTATTTTCTTGTATTTGTGTTACTTTTTATTGCTTGGTTTGTTTCTCAGGAGAAACAAATTGAGAAACAGTAGCCTGAAGCAAATGTCTCCATTTGCTCTCTATGTAATCTCATTGCCATCCAGGGAAGAAATTAGAAAAAAAAACTCGTTTGTGATTGTTAGAAGTCTGAAAGTTCACATAAAACTTGACTGATCGTCTGCCCGGTATCTCTGTGTGACGCTGCAGAGCTCAACTCCAAAAGAAAGAAAGCAAGCTGCCCGCTGCTGCATGGCATCATGAATAATCGGAAGCAAGATCTTTTCTCACTTTTAACTGCCTTCTGAAATCAAAACTGTCATTTCCTGCAGGTGCCGTGCAATTTTTTCTGACATTTCAATGCAGGCAACCAGAAAACACAATGTCTGAGTGGCCTTCTCACCTTCAGCTGCCAAAAGATAGTGGAAATTGGCCAGCACCACTGAATGAATATTCAGGAGCTGCTGGAGAGATTTGTTCACAATGTAATTCCGGTTGTATGAGTATCATTTCAGCCTGTCTCTGAGTGTGTTTATGTGTGTGTGTGTGTATGTGTGTGTGTGTGAGAGTGCTTTCATTGGTGAGCGTCTGATCTTTCTGAACTTTTATGTATATTTCATGATGTAGGCTGGGAGCGTTTGGCAGTCAGTGTACATACATTATTTGAGTGTTCAAACCTGTTAATATTTCTCACCTCCCCCAAAGCCTCTTCCAGTCCTGTTGTTTTAAAGCTGTTCATGTACAGTAAAACATGTATTTTTGAAGAATATATGTGTGCAGACATCAGAGTACTTCCCACTTTCACACTGCTTTTGGCTCTGTGATCTCATTAGCGTTTACAGGTATTCATATGTACAAGAAACCCATTGGTAAATGTTTGTATAGACAAAGATAATTTGTACAATATCAGAATATGGACAGCATCAAAAATGTAAACTCATAGCTGAATTTAATGTAGAAAGTTTTTGACCAACTTTTGTAAGGAATTTAACTCATTCATTATATTTCTAGCTCAGGTTTTGAGAGGAAATCGGATCTGAAGATTCGAAGTCAATCTGATTAGAACTGATTTTAAATTTTAATGGTTTACACCTTATCAACGGTCAGCTCCTAGCAAGGTAACGTGATCTTTGCAAGGATTGACTTTAAAATTATACGACACCAGACAATGATTCTTTATAAATGAAACACAAATTTATTGGCTATCCTAGATTACATTAAAACTAAGCTAAAACACACATACATACACACACATACATACATACAGTTCGGAAGAATGAAAGTTACGGAGTTTGTATGAAGTTCCCAGAGTTCTAACTCGTTTCCACGAGTGGTTTTAAATTCAACCCGAGAGAATCACAAAGCAGAGATTTGTCTTACGTTTACTGCTTGATTATCAATTCAGCACAGATTTCAGCAGATAGGAGCTTTGTTTGTACTTGCGTTTTGCTGAAATCTGAGAAGTGGAGGGGTTTTCTCGTTGCTGACAACAGGCTTCCTGGATGGCTGCTTGAGGGAATCCCGGAGCTTTCGGATTGGTTGCTCAGATGACGTTTGGGTGATGTTCTTTTGGGGAAGCCTTCCGTGGTGATTGGAGGTTGCCTTGTGACGTAGGAGCTTCGGAAGTCGGTTGCCTTGAGCACGGAGAGTGATGTTTGGAGTTCTTCTGAGATTTCCTTTTGCTTGGCTTTAGACTTTGAAGTTTGGCAGTCACGGAGTTTCAACTGAAGTGTTTGAGTTTTGGAGTCTCGCTCGTGGGATGTTACGGCATGGGAGCGCTTGTAGCGCGGTTACCAAAGTGAAAGCCAAAGGTCTTGAGAGAGAGAGAGCGAGCGAGCCCGAGAGAGCTTTGTGTCCCTTTTAAGCAGGCTCGATGTTGGTCCATCCCACAGGTCGTTGTTCCAATCAGATGGTGGCTGCGGGGCTTAGCCTTTTTTCATGCACAAGTCACAAGCTCCCGTGGGTGTATTCCTGCACGTTTTAATAACTTCTTATAAAGTGTCGTACAACACACATTTTTCAAAATAACACATTTTCACTCATACACTCTAAAAATAAAGGTGCTTCAAAAGGTTCTTCAAGCGATGCCATAGAATAACCATTTTTGGTTCCACAAAGAACCATTCAGTCAAAGGTTCTTTAAAGAACCATCTCTTTTATAACTTTTTGTAATCTGAAGAACCTTCTTTCGCCACAAATAACCTTTTGTGAAACAGAAAGGTTCTTCAGATGTTAAAGGTTCTTTATGGAACCATTTAGACAAAAAGGTTCTTCTATGGCATCATGAAGCACCTTTATTTTTAAGAGTGTACCCAGGTTATTTAAATATCATGATCATTCCCACAAGCTCAAACTTCGCATATCTGGCATACACAGAGTACCTTTAATCACTTTATCTATAAAAAGGGGTTATAAAACATCGATTAAACTTCATAGGTTACAATAAACACATCAAACAGAATGCCTATTATTTGGGAGTATATTGCTCCGATACTTTAAATTATTTTAAATTATTGTCTTTCAAACTTGGTCCATGCAATGTCCGCGTTTCCTCTGCTAATAGAGAAAGGAAGGGAGGGGGAATTTCCTGAGGTCCATACACGTCACGCGGTGGTTTGCTGAGTTTGATTCAATCACATTATCACTGTTCTTTACGTCCGTTGTTTTGCAAGCCTTAGG
The DNA here is from genome assembly GCF_001515645.1 of Sinocyclocheilus grahami. Taxonomy (NCBI): domain Eukaryota; kingdom Metazoa; phylum Chordata; class Actinopteri; order Cypriniformes; family Cyprinidae; genus Sinocyclocheilus; species Sinocyclocheilus grahami. Next base: position 1,764,568 of record NW_015505220.1, on the reverse strand, counting down.
GGGTGATTAAATTACTCGTCCTCTTCCTGTTGGATGTAGTAGTTCATTCATTGGCGGTCACAAGACATCACGAGGTATCTATGAGTTGTAGTCCTGATACAAAAGATCTCTGTGTTACCTCTTGAATAGATTGGTTCGTCATCTCATGATGAGTTGTTTCTGTGGCATATCAGTGTCCATTCATGACAGAAATCCCTACACTTGTTTATAAATGAAATGTTTAGAAAAAAACAATGTTATTCATTTTATATTAATGCTCCTTTATTTACATCCTTTAATATTATTTATAAAATTATAGTTATATAATATTAATCATATTATACATTATATATAAATATTTTAATTAATGCTATATTGATTGGCTGGCAGGTATGCAGTAAAACCGTTTAATGCACAGGTAGTTCCAAGTCAGTTTAATCACCATTCCATATTAATGCGCTGCTTTATTTGACGTACACAAACACACAGGCACACACACAGAGAGCGAGAGAGAGCGAGAGAGGTCAGAGATTGCTGATTGCGCTGCACAGACACACAGACTTGTTGTCAACGCTTCCCCGTGATTTTTATTAATAAAATAGTCTAGATACTAGATCGCTACATTATATTCCTCAGCAACGAGGTGATAAAATCGCTGTTTTTGAAGTAATTGTTTGTACAGAGAGATGCGCAGACGCAGCACGCAGGTACACACAACTGTCATCTCTCTCTGTCTCTTTCTCTCTCGATCGATCGATAATTAATTGAAATACATGCTATTATTTATTCAAATAAATGTGGTCTTACCTCAGTATTTCATCTCTGTGTATGATTTGAAGCGGGCAGAATGCTAGCGCTAACGTGCCGTAACTGATGAAAATAACTATCATTTTGGTAGTATCGGTCAAATATTGTGCTGCAAAGAGCAATACTTTTATTTATTTATTTATTTATTTATTTATGGTTTTAGGTTAAATATCAATGGTCTAAATGTATTTATCTGTATTTATATATTCTGTAGAAGGTGTAAGATGTTCGTCCTATCAAAATGTTCGGTCCGAACATTAAGCGAGGCTTTCCTACCTGCCTGTCAACATATGTATTTACATACCTCTGCACACCCAGTTTTTATATAAATAATATTTTTTAATTGTTTTATTATTACTGTTTACATTTTTTCTTTTTTACTTTTATCTTTTTTTTTCCCTTATTTTTTTGTGGCATTTTCTTGTAGCTTTATATCTGTATAATTTTTGTAGTCATACTGATAGAAAATTATTTAGTGGTGTAGTTGGGCAATATTCTTTAGAGACCCAGCAAATGGTGCCATTTATAGGTTGATCCAATATTAAAAACCATTATTCAAATAAGTAGTGTGAATTTATTTAGAAATAATGTCCAGTCTATGCCATAGTAATTGGTCTACTTCACTGTTAGAGCGATTACTCTTCCATCTGCCTGACAATGTGTTCTAACAGCGGTTATCATTAGTCTTTCTCTCTTCTGCCGTAGGTAGTTTGACCCTCCGTACCCTCCTCTCTCCTTCTGTAGTTTGATATCAGCAGAGGGTCCAGACTGAGAAATCACAGCAGGTCATGAAAAATACTCGCTCCAGGCAACACAAGGCCTCATTCTCTTCATCGCCGTCTCATTTCTCTGCTCTAATGTTATCCACTCTCTCTCCTTTTTGGTCTTACTTGTTCTTATCGGTCTTCCTCCTTTTTGTAAATGTTCACACATATATTTTATTGTCTTAAGCACAACTCGGACAGGTTTTCTAGTCATCTCTCTCTGTCTCTTTCTCTCTCGATCGATCGATAATTAATTGAAATACATGCTATTATTTATTCAAATAAATGTGGTCTTACCTCAGTATTTCATCTCTGTGTATGATTTGAAGCGGGCAGAATGCTAGCGCTAACGTGCCGTAACTGATGAAAATAACTATCATTTTGGTAGTATCGGTCAAATATTGTGCTGCAAAGAGCAATACTAGTTTTAACTTGTCTATAACTTGGCAAATGACAATGGAATAAGCGGGATAATCAATGGCTAGCCGTTGTTCACTGAGAATCATATATGAACGTGGTTTTGCACAGCTTGTCAGTGAACAACGGCTCTTTGTAGTAAATGCTGCTTCATGTGAAAGCACGCACGTGATGGAGATTTACCACTGATTACAGAAGCGGCTTTACTGACAAGATGCGCATTAAATATCGCATGCGATTTATCGTGCAGTCCTATTTTAAATGCACTTCGCGGAGGCAACCATCTTCTGCTTCACATCTGGCGGTTCTTTGCCTCCATGTCATGCATTTAAAATCCTTTAATGCACGGCTAGCCGTTGATTATCCCTTACATATATTAGGGCAGTCCATTTAACGGGTTAACTTAATTAATTAGTTATGAAAAAATAACGCAATTCAAATATTTGAATGCAGCTAATGCACTGGCCCCACCCCCAGACCTGTACGTCATCTTACAGTCCATACAGTTGACTGTTGACAAATATGATGCAGGACAACAACTCCATAAATGCAGCTATGCCCTAAGATTCAAAATATTGGTGCAAAAAAATGCCCCTGTATGAGTTTTTGTCTCATATTTATTCGATATCACACGAGCAGGGAGAGCAGTAGGCTATTATTAAACTAGTGCTGATTTTGTCCCGAATATCACAAGTTTAAATGTGATTTTATACAACAGTTCAGTAAATAAAAAGTTGATATTGTGTTACATTTTAAACACAACAATATGTGTTTTTGCTCAATTTCGCAGAGAACATATTACCTTTAAAGCCACAGCAGAATTGGTGCGCGTCTCAGAGCAAAACAGCTGTGTTTAGTTTCTGAATGAATCTGCGTTTCGAACGAATCGTGTGAATCAATGATTCAAAAGCCCATTCATAAAGTGAGCCGTTTACTGAATTCCTGAATGAATCAGCGGTTTGAACGAATCGAATGAAGAAATTTACCGCCACCTGCTGGCAGATTTAGTTTCTTATTTGTGACCCTGGACCACAAAACTAGTCATAATGGTCAATTTTTCGAAATTGAGATTTATACATCATCTGAAAGCTGAATAAATCAGCTTTCCATTGATGTATGGTTTGTTAGGATAGGACAATATACAACTATTTGAAAAACTGGAATCTGAGGGTGCAAAAAAATATATAAATACTGAGAAAATCACCTTTAAAGTTGACCAAATGAAGTTCTTAGCAATGCATATTACTAATCAAAAATTAAGTTTTGATATATTTACAGTAGGAAATTTACAAAATATCTTCATGGAACATGATCTTTACTTAATATCCTAATGATTTTTGGCATAAAACAAAAATCGATAATTTTGAGCCATACAATGTTTTTTTGGCTATTGCTAAAAATATGCCCAAGCGACTTAAGATTGGGTTTATGGTAATAATAATAATAATAATAATAATGAAAACATTAAACGGATAGGCCTAGTTCACCCCATACATTTTTATTTTTGTCATAATTTACTCACCCTCAAGTCGTTTCAAACACTTCTTTTGTGGAACAACAAAGTTGTTTTGGTTAATGACTTTCATTGTATGAACAACAAATTATTTGGGTTTTTTCGCAAATTATCTATATATATATATATATATATATATATATATATATTCCATAGTTTATTACCGTTGTAGCTTAAATGTTTGTGTAATACATTTTATGTTGAATCAAATACATTATTTTCTTTCTAAACTTAAACTTAACTGTCTACTTAATACTTTCTCATTCAACACAAAATAGCTTTAAATAATCTTTTTGTAGGTATTTTCACAGTCAAATTTATTTTGCGATTAATTTGATTAATTAATCGACACATCATGTAATTAATTAGATTAAATATTTTTTTATCGACTGACAGCCCTAATGTATACTATAGATAGATAGATAGATATATAGATACACAGAACGATAGGATAGATAGATAGATAGATAGATAGATAGATAGATAGATAGATAGATAGATAGATACACAGAACGATAGGATAGATAGAATGATAGATAGACAGACGGATGGATGGATGGATGGACGGATGAATAGACCGAATGATAGGATAGATTTATTTATTTCTGTGATGCAAGGCTGAATTTTCATCATCTTTACTCCAGTCTTCAGTGTCACATGATTCTTCAGAAATCATTCTAATATACTGATTTGCTGCTCAAAAAAAAAAAAAAAAAAAAATATATATTTTTTTTTTTTTTTTTTGGAAACTATGATACATTTTTCTCCCAGGATTCTTTAATAAACATAAAGTTCAACAGTGTTTATTTGAAATCTCATACGACTATGAATAACAAAGTATTTCCATTGTTCTTTTGATAAACTGTTCCAAACCTCATGTTCCACTGGTGATATTCCAGTTTGCTTCTATACATAATACAGATTTGGTAGCAGAACCCAATGCTGATATTGTAATCTAAACCATTATGACATGAAATGCGTGTCCTGCTGTTCTCTGATTAGACAGTAGAGAAAGTCCCCACCGCTGTATGAATGCCTCGCTACTAGAGACCAGCTGCCATTGATTGAACACAGCTGTGAGCCGTAACCAATGGACTGAGAGCAAAAGAAAAGAGGGTGGAGGAGGAAGGGGGGATTGAAAGGGTGTTTTAATTATAATCGGCAATACAATCGTTACATCAGTGCTCATTACATTGAAGAGCAACTCAGAAGGTGCAGACACACACACACACACACACACACACACACACAGACAGAGGAGTTGTTTAAATCCGGAACATACCTTGTCAAATCCAGTCCAGAGGCTAATACCCCACCGCCTCACCTCAGAGAAAAGCAGTGCTGTGGGGAAAGCCTGTCGGTTCACACAGGGCCATCTTAGCAATGTCTCTGGGATGCTTTTTTTTATGTAGGTAATAAGCATACAGTACAGCTTCTATTTGAATGGGGAGAGATGAAAATCTCCAAAACTATTTGTAAAAACTTCTGCTTCAGTAACATGTCAAATCAACAGTGAGCAATCGTATCATTTTTAAACTCATTTTATATATTAATTTTACAATAATAAAAAAAATAAGTGATAGGCTGCACTTCAGTCACAATATTAACCATCATGATTTCTAATAATAATCATAGCTATTTCCTTTTCTTTGTGGCATTTTCTTCTTCTCATAGACATTTTTTTTTTTGTAAACCCCCTGTTTTAAATACTACATTGCTGGAGCTACATTGAACGAATAGTCTATGGAGCACAAAAGGAGATGGATAGCTATTGACTGCTGAGACAAGTATTGTCCAAAAAGGACATAAACGTGCAATAAAAACAGTACAATGCAACTTGTGTGCTATCTTTTAAAGCCATGCGATTGCTTTGTGTAAGGCCAGATCGAAATTTGAGTCATCATTCACTAAACATTGTATTATGTTGTATGAGTTTTATATATATATTTATAAGTCTCCTGCATAACCCCACACTTTGAGAACCACTGCATTGTCTGTTAATGCATGCATGCAGTGCATGTTTGTGGACACTTTTGTTGAAGTGTTGTGAGCAGCTAATTGATTGAGTTTAACACTTCTGACTGAAAGTCGTGAGTATGTTTAGGTTCCCTCTCTGATGGAATTCTTGGTATAACAACCGACTCTTTTGATGGTCGTCACCGGTGACTAAATGCGAGCTGTACTATTTCCTGGGTGAAGAGCTTGCTCAAACATGAGGATAATCCAAGAATCCAGAACATATGTACATTCTTAAGGGGATTATAACTGTTTACACTTTAAAGGATTTGACGCCAATGACAGTATTAGAATCGGAAGCTTGCATGTTCTCTGGTGGTGGTTAGTTAGTTGTTGGATGTTTCTGTCATCCTGAAATCAGTTGGCTTTAAAGAAACTTCTGCAAACTGTTGGATGCATACACATTGGATTTCTATTTAAAATTTATTTACTGTAGATATATTCAATAAGAATATCAATTAATGTATGTACAATGAAAAATACTGTGTAGCAATGCAGTGTACAGAATGTGTCTTTTATATTAGTTAAGGCACTTAAACACCACAAAAATCTCTGATGTAGTTTGTTCATTAGTTGAACCAGAATTAAAAATACAGATTTGAAGTGTAATTTGAGCTTTATTGCTAATTGTAAATGTGTTGTTAAATCAACTGTGGAGAATTTGGTCTTTGTTCATACAACTGGATAAGAATTTAGCATTTTCCCCCTATATTTCTTTGCCGATTATATCTACATAGGGACTTTGGTCAGATTGCATTGCAGCTGGTTTCATAAGTTTTTGTTTGCATGAAATACCTTTGTTTTTGCAAATCCTTGAGATTTTTTTTCTTCTTTTTCTCCAACATCTGTGAAACGCATCTTTCTCATTGAAATCACTTTCTCTGATGCAGCATACATGGTCATTTGCTGGTGACCTTAATACCATTAGCTATATGTAAGCATAGGCATATTTAGTCAAGTCTACTTGCCGTGGTAATTTACAGCATGCAGAATCCTGTAGATTTCTCACATTTAATTATATTTTATAAAATTTCTGTCCTTTTTAAACCTTGATGAGAGTGCTGTTGGTGCATAGAAAGGGATTAGCATTTCTGCATTCATTAAACTAAATATGCCGCTCGCAACTATACACTATTTCATGATTAAATGTTTGTGTTCTGTTTATTACCAAAGCATGACTAAAGTGTCTTATGCTTACCTGGTTTAGCAACCTTCTGTATCACCAAGAACACTCAAAAATGTGTATTTCAGGTTACCCGAGCACAACTCATCCTTCTGAGAGATAATCATTTTGCATTAGATATGCTTATACATCTTCATATTAACTACTGCTAATTTAGGATGAGAAACTATATTTGTCTGCATTGTGAACGTGTTCTGTCTCCACCGCAGTCGCTGCAAATGACTGAATCCAAAGGTATTGCATGATGGCAAGCCTTGTTAAACAGCGAAATATTGATTATAACTAGGAGCTAATTAGTTACGGACTTACTGTGCCAAGCATCTGTTGTTTTGGGTCTCTGGGAGGAAATTTCATAAATTACTACTTTTAATGGAATAGTTCACCCAAAAAATAAAAATCTGTCTTCATTTACCCATCCTCACGTTGGTCGACTTTCATAAAAGATGAAATGGCATGACGGAAATGTCCAATCTACTCTTTTCCATTCAACGACGGTGGATGCTGTGAGTAAATGATGACAAAAATTTTCATTTTGGTTGAATTTCCATGTAAATTGCCATTTTTCTTGCATAATGTAACATCTTTTAAAGTGAAAGGAAATATTAAATGAAAAAAAAATGGTAAAGAGTGGTTGTCTGACATCACAGTGAAGCCGCAGTGATTGTAGAAACTGACTAAAAGCTAATTGGGTATTGATTGATTAACATTATCAAGGGAAATTCATTTCAGAACAAACCATTCCTCTTGGAATAACATGTGTTGATGAATATTTTACAGTAAGACCAGCAGCATGCATTAGTAAAATAGGAGGGGTCCATTTTGATCCCATGTTGGCTTGAACATGTTAAGCAATGGTGCCATACTCGTAATTAATTGTCTTTTGAGATGTTTCCTTTCTTGTGGTATTTTGCAACCATATGAAACATTGAAATTGTTTGTCCATCTCATCTTTTCACAGGAAATTCAACATGGCCGCTGCTGTCGTCTTGCGTGTTTGTTGGATCCGGGCTTGAACTCGCCTAAGTTCTTCCTCGAGTGCTCTTAGAGTGCATGATGTCAGTGCATTTCTGCTGCCTTTCCAAGATGAACGACTGAAATATGAACCTCATTCAAGCTTTCTGGACCTCCGGTCCAGCGTCTGATTAAATCAAGGCCCTCAACGACCATCCGAGGGGGGGGACCAAGGAGTAGACGTGGCTGCTGGTTGGTGGCGGTGGAGGACGAGAAGGTGGCGGAGAAGGGGGGTTTGGAAGCCATCGTTATCCTTTGGAATATACCATTTGTGGAATACAACTGTGTGTTTGGAATATCGCAGAACTTTGGGAGTTTCACTGTAGTTTTTGGAATCCTTTTGGAATATTGGGAATTTGGCTCCTGTTCGCAGTCATGAAGGTGAACCCGAGCTCTTGTTTGTGTCCTGTACTTTTGTGCCTGTGTTTTCTGGAGAGGGGTTATGAGGCGAGCCATCACGGCCAAGCCAAAATAATTTCCAGGAGCCACAATGCAACTCACAGCCACAACCAGACTAAGGACGGGGAAACAGAGGTCCACCATCGGCCCAAACGAGGATGGATATGGAACCAGTTCTTTGTCTTAGAGGAACACATTGGTCCAGATGCACAATATGTAGGAAAGGTAAGTGTGACATTTTCAGTTCTGGTTTGCCTGGTCTAGTTTGCAGGTTTTGGGGCATTTGTGAGCTTGGCCGACCAGCTAAACCAATGCTGGCAGACCAGGTTGACCAACTTACCAACTAATTAATCCAATATAAATTGGTCTACCTGGTTCGTGCAAAAACATTTTTTTTTAAAGTAATACATAATACATTTATTTTATTATTGTATACAATGACCTTTAGGCAATGAATAATGATTTACAGCCTGCTATTGGACAAAACATTGGAGTGCACAAGTCTTTGGTTTGTTTTCCTTGAATGGAAGGACTTTAAATGGGTATATGAAAATTTGGGATTTAAACCAGCCTAAGGTGGTTTGGTAGTCTTAGCTGAATTAAATTGGTTGCGGTTTCCCAGCCTGACCAATTGATAAGAGTCCAAAACCCCTTTAAAACCATCAAATAGACCAGCCTGACCATGTTGGCTGGCTTTAAGACCAGCACATACATTGGGCTTGTTGATGTTATTTTTAACATGGATATAACAGCAGTCTAATGTTGAAACATGTTAGACGCTCATGAACAACATAAATTTGTAATTCAAGCAAGTGACCTTTTGCTCTTTCTCTGACCTTATTCCATCACTTGTCTACACCCGCAGGCCTTGATCGATAACATCTTTGCATGGAGTTAGCTTAGCACAGCAAAACAGCAGCTCAGGACTGCAGCTTGACTTATTGGTTCGTGTTTGAGATTTGACAGCCTTCATCATTTTGGCTAGAGTCATGCCGGTTCTCCTGTGTTTGCCTCATGGGCTTGTCGATCTTGTGAAACATGAATTTTGTGTCCATGCCAAATTGCAAACAGGGCCATGAATCTATTAGCATTAGCAAGTCAGTCTGCAGTCAGCATGGAAACTTTTGCACTGACCACATTTGTGTGTGTTTTACTATATAAATGCTATAGGCTATAGAGATATAGCATATAGAGAGCTTTATGTGCGTGAAGGAAGTATTACTTTTAGGATGATTTAATTTTCAAATATCTTCTTTACTTTTATAGTTAATGAAAATTACTTGAAAATTATTGCTTTTTATATTTGTGTCATTTTCACTATTTTTTCCCACAATACTTTTTGAAATATTAGACTTTGAAAATATTGGCAAAAATAAATTAAATAATGCGATAAATGGACTGTAGACATGACATGCCGATTTAACTGCCCTGAAAGAAAAGCCAGTCATTTGTTTCTTATATTTTCATAATCTGGCCATGAATAAACATTTTTTTTTTACCATTTAAAATAAAATGTGTAGAAATTGTCCTACATTGTAATCTTAATCATAAATTAAAGTAAAGAAACAAATTAAAAACATGCGTATTCAAATGGAAAACATTTTAAAATTATTAATTGTCATTTAAATGAAGTTGATTTTACCTTATAATAATATTTCATATTATTATTATTATTATTATTATTACTATTATTATTATTATTATTATTATTATACGGAAGTTCTAAGCGGCCATGCATTATTATTTTTTTCCTTCTTGTTTTCTCGTTATAACGACTTATTTTCTCGTTATATCGACATAACGAGAGTTGTTTTCTCATTATAACGACTTCATTTGCTCGTTATATCGACGTAACGAGAGTTGTTTCAGGTCAATAGTGCCACCTGTTGGTGCAGTTTTGTAACTTAGAGAACAACTTTTTTTAATGTCGAGATCACGAGAAAATTAAGTCGTTATAACGAGAAAACAACTCTCGTTATGTCGATATAACGTGAAAATTAAGTCGTTATAATGAGAAAACAACTCTCGTTATGTTGATATAACGAGAAAATAAGTCGTTATAACGAGAAAACAAGAAGCGAAAAAAAAAAATAATCCATGGCCGCTTAGAACTTCCGTATTATTATTATTATTATTATTATTATTATTATTATTATTATTATTATTATTATTATTATTATTATTATTATTATTATTATTATTTAGAACTTCCGTATTATTATTATTATTATTATTATTATTATTATTATTATTATTATTATTATTATTATTATTATTATCATTTTGCTGTTGATCAAATAAATAAATTATTGTTGATCAAATAAATGCAGCCTGGGTAAGACTTAGAGGCTCCTTTCAAAAACCTTAAAAATATTCAAATATGTATAATATAATTATTTTAAATATGATGTGGAAATTATTTTAAATAAATAAAATTTTACACTTCTGTGATACTGCACATTTTAGATTGTATTTTTTTAAATTCCATTGACCATTGAAATTCACTATTGAAAAAAAATAAATATTGAAGAATCCATTTGTCAGATATAAACATATTCATCATCAAGGTACCTTTTCACATAACAGTAGCAGTCCAATGAAAGACACATCGGCACTGTCCTTGAACTCCCCAGTACTCAAAAACTGCATTAGGCATTGTAAATTGATTCAATAAGCATTGTTTAAAGGGTACTGTGAGATGGTTAGCGGGGGCGCTACTCCATCCCAGTGTCCTCCTTTTATTCTCTTTGTGTCTCTCTTTCTGAAGCAGAGATTGATTCAGCAGGTCATGTCCGTGTGCTTTACGTCTCTTTACTGAAGCGTCACACAATGAGGCCGCAGGAAGCTGGTTAAGTTGTCTGTGTGCAGATTGACTTTTCTTATCTTCAGAAATATGGAAATGTGTGGCAGTTGATCATTTTTCAGGGTACTCAAGCATAAGGTAATGCAGGGAGAAGAGCGACAGACGTGCAGACAGAGAAAGAGAGAAAAGAGACAGACATTATTTCTCACTTGCTGCTTTCAAATCGTGTTGGAATGAGGTGAGCGGTCAGCAAGGGCATTATATGTTGGAAAATGAGCAAGATATCTGTTAGCATTCACATGTATCTTAATGGCAGCTGCTCGGATCTTGCAGGAGGTATGCAATTTGAAATGTTTTGTTTTTACATGTTATATGTTGAAACGTATTTATTTATTTGTAAAAAAGATGCTGCAGTGCATGACATCATATCACAACCATTGCAGTGTTTGAAGAAATTTTGCACGCTCAAAGTCTAGTGTGACCAAGACTTTATATGATCATAGCTGCAGAAATATCTACTATGTCCTCCTGACTACCAGCCATGGAGTTTTGTTACATGTTACAGTTTTAAGTCAGGATGTCCTGTACAGAGCACCTTCATGGCTTTTCAGAGATACCAAATGATTGGATGTTTCACCATGACCACTCCCTCTCCTTGGTCTTTAAACATGGCTGGCATTAATTTAGTGATCAAGTGTAACACCCTTATGGAAATATGATAATATGTTGTAATATTATCATATTTAAATGTATCATTTAAATCTGACAAATTTTAAAATTGTTTGTCATAAATCAACATCTCAGGAAAATGTTATGGGGTTTCAAATCAAAATATGACCTCCTGTCATGAAACAGGACATCGATTTCATACATGTCCACTGTAGAGGACACCAGGACTTAAAGCATGTTTATTACACATTTTGGGAGACACAACAAATGAATAGAGAAACAATTATATATCAATATTCCTATTAAATATTAGATATTATTATGAAAATCATGCTAATTATTGCACTTATTTGTTCATTCTATGTTACCCCAAGAACACATTAATATGCAAATTAGATACAGTTTATAGACACATTGTATATAATGGAAAAGCTCATTTATGGCCATTTTATACACATTTTGCATAAAGAAAATGTTTTTTAAAAATATCTTTCATAACATAGTTGAGAATCATCTTTATATAAAGTTTGGTATAAAAAAATTAAAATTGATTTGTGATTAAAATAAAAATCCCACTGTTTTTGTCTTTTCGTGTCTATTCATGTCTTTTTATATATAAAAAAAAACACAGGAATCCTGATGTCCTCTACAGAGGACATGGCATAACATATGAATAACATATAATTTTTCAATTTATTTTTCTTATGCTCTTAACAATGTAATGACATGACAAAATACTAAATTCACAAACTGTTTTCCTGGCAGTCAGGAGGATATTATAATGAAATATTTGCAATTAAAGTGTTGCTTGCAAAAATAAAAAGTTTTGTCTAAATATGCAGCTACTTACTTGATCAGTAGAATTTAAATGGAATTATGAAACCATAATAGAGGAAGCAAGTTGTTTTTAATCATAAGTTATAATTTTGCCATATTTGTAGTGTGAACACATTTCATGTACGAAGTTATTTAAGTATTTCCCATCATTCTCTGTGCATGAATGATTTATACAAAGCATAAAATACAGATCAAGCGTAAATTAGTCCCCAGACATCCCTTTTCCCCCACCTAAATTAGAATACACTTCTCAGCATAATTCCAACTTCTGAGCTCATAAGTACAAACTTCCCAAGAGGACTTGAAGGCAACAATGGAAAATTGCCTCTGCGAGCGAAAATCAAGTACAAAAATGCATCTGTGTGACAATAAGATGAGGAAAAAAAGGTTTATATTTACATTTTTTAGCTGTAAGCATGGCAGGCAAAATGAGAGCAAAATCCTTTCTGAGCATTTATATTGAATAAAAATATATGTTGTGTGTTCAGCTGGAAAAAATGGCTATATTAGCGAGACAGACAGAACTAGACGATTTATTTTCGTGTGGCCTGACATTGTAACAATACAATTGTAATACATTGTATTGGGTATTAAACAGATGGCAGTGATTTAAAATTGCATTACTTCAAAACCGAGCCTTATCAGGTTGCTAATTGCATGCAATATTAATTACTTTTTGTCTTCCTTTATTAGCATATCCGTACGACCGCTTCAGAAGAGCGCTGATTGGTCGGCAGGCTCCGGCAGGTTGGATTAAGATGCCCTGAAGCCCACTGGCCACCACTGCGCTCTGTACTCAAACAGTTTACAAAAATCTAACCCAGTTTACGGCATTGACAGAATATGCTAATCCTCAATGATAAAATGCCATTAAGAGCAAGCTGTTATGAGGGATTCAATTTGACATGCGCATGCAAAAGGCAAGGTCCCAAGATCGTTAGTGCAGCTAACTCCCTCATATTTAATTACCGCCTCTATCACAGGGGCTGGTAAAATATGGCCGTGATGCGAAATGACCCTTAATTAGATCGGCAAAGACTCTAGACAATTAATCCTTCAGCCCCTTCATTTGTGTGTATGTGTGAGTGGATATGTTTATTCTGAGGCTTGCTTAATTAAAACTTACAGACGCTTGCAGTAGCACAGGAAAGGTTCCCGTGAGGGACAAACTGAGATGATAGACCCTGCCTTCCTACTGCTCTTTATTTTCTGGCATCCGTGTGGTTGAGTGCCTTACTGGTGGCTCTCCTTATCCTCAAAGACAGACCGGAAAAGCTGTTTTGTCAAGAGACTCACGCTGTCTTTAGGGGTCAAAGTGTGATTAGAGTAATCACCTCTTCAGCGGTCCATGAAGCAATTTTGTAATCAACGTATTATGGGTAAACAACTCATTAGAGTTTCGCAATACCAGAATTTCAGTAGCAGTGCAATTTAACTATTGTCAACCCCAATATTGATAGAATAGCAACATCAAATATGTATGGAAGTCCGTATCTTTTTTTCATATCTCACAGTTGTGACTATTTCTCGTAAGAAGGACTTTATGTCTCGCAGTGAGACTTTTAGCTTTTACTTGTTTCACAATCATTTCATCTGAGGCAGAAACAGGTTTTCATAAATATATGCTAAATAAAACAATATTAAAAACAATTGTATTTAAATGAAGTAAAAAGTGTGTTAGTACATTGTTAAAATGAATAAAATAATAAAAGAAAAATATGTATGCATTATTTTGTATGTAATTGTCATTGCATAATAATTATTAATGTAAATTTATTAATTGTAAATAAAAATAAATAAATTTTATTTTGAATATTTCAAAATTATATTTTAATTAGTTTTAATGTAAGGCAGAAACATGCATCTAAATGTTATATATAATGTACAAAATTACACTCTGTCTGAATACTCGATTCTGATTGGCTGGCAGGTATGCATTAAAACGTTTATGTACCACTTCATGTCGGGTGGTTCTTTGCCTCCACATCGAGCATTACAATTGTTTAATGCACAGTTAGCTGTGCATTATCCCATATGTTTAATGGGATAATGGGAGTTGTAAATATATATACACACACACACACACACACATTAACTTGTGTGCTAATATGAATATAAATATGTATGAACAGTAATACAAATTAAACATTTAATATTATGTAAATAATGCACATAAATATTAAATACATGTAAATAAAAAAAAAATATTAATAATAAAACAGTTGCACTTATTTCTCAGTTAAGTAACAGCATCCAGGTTCCAAATTCAGTCTGTACACTGTGGAAAGACTGGGTTTTTTATGTTTTCATTTATTTATTTTACATTTTTATTGAATCAAAGTACCAGTATTTTTGACTTCTTTAAATTAACCAAGCATGTGTATGAATCAGTGTTGCCAGATTGGGCGGTTTTGAATTTGATTGTGCAGGTAAAAATTGGCTTGGGCGGGTGGACAAAATTTGGGCTGGTTTAGGGTCAGTTTGGCGGTTTTCAAACATATAAATTGGTTTATAAACAAGCCCAAGTGTGCATATACTGCATCCAATCAGTCATCACGAGGTTACTAAACAGTAAACACACACGCACACTGCAAAGATGGCTGGTACTGATGTTGACATCCCGGCCACACTTGCTAGCCAATCACTAGGGATCAGCAGACAAACGTGATGATTCATGAGTGATGGGTTTTTAGTGCAATAACAGATCTGATTTTTAATGTATAACTGTATAAGTGATCATAATGCCTAAATATTGCCTTAGTTACATGGTAAAGAGTGGGAGAGTGTTTTAACTCTCAAAACATGAATTAGCTACACCTGTTAAGAGAGAAATGACACGAAAGCTCTAATATCACTGCAACTCCGAAATCAGAGCACAGTTAAATTATTTAATCAAAATCTATTTATATCTATATGATCCTGTCTTATCTTTTGAACGGTCCAGATTGAAAGCTGCTGGACTTGTTAGTTTTGACAGTGCAAAGTTCTGTAACGTTCTACAATAAGAACTTCACGAAAGACTTCCTCTAGTTCTGTGTGAAATCATAGAGTGACACGAATTTTTGTCGGATTATCATACAGTATGCATCAATGAATGACACAATTTTTACTGTCATGGTGTGTTGCATAAACGAGTGTAAAAAACATAATTACGTTGTTGTTGTTTTTCTTCGATCACTTATATTGGGAACTTTTTCGCATTTAAATTCTGATTGTTGACATTGAAAATTATGCATGATTTTTCGAGGGTATCGGTTAATTTCTTCAGTGACTGCTTGCATATTTTAATCATATTTGATCATTCTCTGTAATGTATTGGCCCTGATATGATCCATGGTAAAAATGTATCTAACATTATATTATTTTGTCGTCATTATTTAGTTTTAAGGAGTTTAAAACGGCTCTTATCAACCTTGATAGACATATTCTATCACATTATTTTGACAGTTAAAGTTTTGGGCGGTTTTTTGTTGGAGTGGGTGGGTTTTTGTGAGATTTTGGGCTGAAAATCGTCCATCCAATCTGGCAACACTGGTATGAATATACACAAAGACTTTCCTTCAAGGTCCTTGACTGCAGTAGTAACTCATCCCTGAGCGTTCATCCTCATCATTGGGATAATGTAATTCCTCATGCTCCGCATCATGACACATGTGTAACATGTATGATATATAATGTTTGTGCAGGGGACGGAATATTCAAAGCAGTGCAGCTTTATATATCGTCGGACCTTGAAAGGGAAACAGCGTATCTTTTTGCAGAAAGGTCCTTGAAAAACTTGGTCTGTGTGACACTCATACATTACCCAAGAGGAAGAAGAGACAGACTCAGAGAGTCCTGTGATCCTCTCGTTAGCCGTACACGCAAAAATCCGTCTCAGATTCCATAATCTTGCATTTTTAATCCTGTGATTCGTCGGTAGGAACCAAAAAGTTAGAAAAGATTAGTGTCTTGAGAGATCATCTAATTCTGGAGTGTCTGGAGTGACGTCATGGAGTTAGCCAGTCATGCAGAAACTCAACTCATGCATATAGACATAATGTATATGCATGTAGATGCATGCATATTAATGTAGCTATAGCTCTATATGCTTGCAAGCATACATTCATAGGTCCATATATATGTAGATTTAGATGTATGTGCATTTGCATATAGATATATTTGCCTATATGTATAGCTCTGTATGAATGTGCATATAATATTACACTTACTCCTTAATAATTAGTAATTAAGATCTAAAATTGGCTTAAGAAAACACAAGCAGATAGCTGAAGAAGGATGGCAAATGTGTAATTATCTGTTGGTGACTGACTATCAGTTTTTTGTTTTTGAAGGTCTTTTACTATGTTTACATAAATGGTTTGAGCAGATTTCAACATAATGTGTCCAAAAAACCCTGTAGCCTCCAATGTGTCTGTTCTGCTCTGTCAGCGTTACATGTCTTGACATCATCTGATACAAAAGGTGTTTGGATGTTTTATTCATATGGTTATATATGGATGGTCCCCTGGCAGAATCAAGGAACCATTTCCACTTTGAGTAGCACAGGCTGAGGAAGCGAAAGTGTTCATGGCTAAACTTCAGTCTTCCTTTATGCAGTTTGAGCTAAAATGCAAATACCGTATTGGCCCGAATATAAGACGACCCTGATTATAAGACGACCCCCATTTTCCCAGATGTACCTTTTGGAAAAAGGCTTTTTAAAAGCCAAATCTTGTTTTTTCTCAGTAAAACACATTTTGTCTTATTATTTTCATATTGCATATTTTTCCTATTTTAATTTTTGTTTTGAAAGTATGGTAAAAACTGGTAAAATGTACCAACAATCACATTTAAAAAAATATACACTTTTTGATATACCATAAAAAAAAAACAGGTAGCCCATCTGAATTAGGACATTTAGGCTATCCATCTAATAGTAGCCTACCAAAATCTTATTAACAGTAGAAGTGAAATCTTACTGTAGTCTTCAAATCTGGGTACTGTCTTACGTTTTAAAATCACAAAGGGAGTTTGGTCCCATCAGGCTAACTTGACAGTCACGACTCATGCAGCTGTAAGCTTTTCTTTTTCTTTTGTTTTTACTCGTGATCTTTACAACACGCATTACATTACGTAATTCATGGCACACTCGTTTTATGCGTATTTGACACCACCTATTGTTGTGGGTGTATTGTTAACATGTCAAAGTCTAGACCCTGAATATAAGACGACCACGTTTTTTCAGATGTATTTCCAAGAAAAAAACATCGTCTTATATTCGGGTCAATACGGTACTTTTGCCACGTAGGTATATTTCCAATACAGTTTGAGAAAGTCAGTCTCATTTCACAAGTTCTCTTTAAAGTGGTAGTGGTGACTAGGCATGGGACGATAACCGGTTTCAGGGTATACCGCGGTTTGGAAAAGTCACGGTTTCAAAACCACAAAAATTTCCCGTTATACCGCTCCTGCGGTATGTGCAGTTTTTTTACGTGTCGTCAAAGACGGAAAGTGCAGGACTCCCTCAGTTGTGTGCAGCGAAGAGCATAACGAGTCACACGACCCCTCCCCCTCAGCCCCTCCGGTTGGTGCGAGCAGTCAGTGAGAGTCACCTGTGTGTGGGATGGCCGAAGGAGATGAATCCCTGGAACTTTTTACCCCTTTGAAAAAGACGAAGTCTGTCGTATGGGAGTTTTTCGCGTAACGTAGACTAACCATGTTCTGTACGCAACGGTGTTCCATACAGATGATGTTTTAGCTAAATAAATACTTCCAGGTCGAACATAAACTATATATCTGTGTCATCTTCATTTGTCCCTCTTTCACCCCCGATCAAGACAGAGACCCACCTGCCGTTTGTTTCAGTGTTGAAATACTATTTAGCTTGCTACCGAGGCAGATAACATGGCTAATTAACTAGCTAACGTCAACTAGTTTCGTCCCTCACGTTACTTCACAGAGTGAGGAATTGCAGTCTAAAGTACGTACTGTACTTGTCTGTGATTTAGTACAATAATTAAATTTAGCTGGTATCACGTCTGTACTTTTAAGCCTCCTGCCATTGCTTACATCTGTTCAAAATCACAACATTTAAAAAACAAACTGTTGTATGGAGAGACCGTGTGTGTGTGTGTGTGTGTGTGTGACACTCGTGCTCTCTCTTTCCTTATGTGTGTATGTGCACACATCCTCATACCTCACCGCTCCAAACTTAATCCGGGAAAGATGAACATTCCTGCATCATAACTTGGACTGAAAGATGAATGTGTAGAAAGTGAGCATGTCTCCAAAAACCTTGTTGAACTGCAGGTTTAATGGCTGCATTTTTTAGTATTTTTTTATTTTTGTTTTTACAGAATTTATGTTTTGATTATATTTTTGATTATTGAGCTGCAGGTTTAGGCTCACTTAAGTGACTCCTTTTTTTCTTTAATTTATAGGGATTTTTTTTTAAAGACAATAATTTATTTATGTTCTGATTAGTGTTGAGCTGCAGGTTTAGGCTCACTTAAGTGACTGCATTTAATTAAGAATAATTGTATTATTTATTCTAATTATTTAGCCTGACATGTTTACTGTTCCAAAATGTTCTATATGTTTCTTAAAAATAAAATATGTGTTCAGTGTGTAAAAAAAAAGTTTTTTTTACCCAGACATTTAAAAATGACATATTTTAGAGCTGTAATCGCAATACCATGATATGTTTTATCTAAGGTTATCATACCGTCAGAATCTCATACCAGCCCATGCCTAGTGGTGACAATCATTCCTCTGGAAAGCAAAGACGATCTGGTGTTCTCATCATTATGGGTCAATTTCTCCCTTAGGAGTGAAAATTCACACAGGAGAAGCCTTTAATATCTCAGTTGTTTCTCAAAAATGGCATTAAATGAAGGCCAAATGAAAATGCATTTCCAAATAGATTTGCCAAGACACTTAAGTCTCAAAAGTTCTTGCGAGACCTTATAATCAAAGTTACGCAATCTACAGAGTCAATATGAAATTAAAATGTATTACCTTTTTTTAATACATGTTCCCAGTATTTGTAACCTTTTATTAAAATATGCTGCAACTCTAAAACAGCATTCCCTGCTGGGTGGTGTAGCAAATCATTCTAACTGTACGTTTTCAAACCCTCCCCTCCAATGATATTTAGGATTATCAATGTTTAATGAGTACAGTTTTCAGAAACTAGAGGAGACATGTGAAATTACTTGACTTGAACTAAATTTTCCCTCCCCAGACCCCAGAGGGTTAATGTGATTGCTGTATTGGAGAAACAGTTGAGATATTTAAAAAAAACGTTACGTTGAAACTTTGCATGCACATTCATGACCCTAAAATAATAGAAATATCAAATTGACCCCAACACAATAAATAGGAAGTTAAATGTTGACTTCAATTTTATGATTCTACACTCAGAACATAATAATTTTATATTACGAGAACATCTGAGACCAAGTGTGTACTTAACCAAATGAAATTGACTTCAACTTCTGAGAAATATAATTTTCGTCCAGGCAGCGGCTGCACTAAAGCAGTTTTTTTTTTTTGGTGCAGTTTTGACCAAATGTACCTGATTAGAAAAGTGAAGGCTGGAGAAAATTAAGCGATTATTGAACTGGCACTGTTCATACACACACTGATTAAAGCTGTAAAGAGGAAAAAAGGATAAGTTTAATCAGAGACAAGTCCACCTTACTAATTGTGAATATAAAGCTCAGCAGTGATTGATGAGTTTATTTTACTCTTTGACCTCATTCTCCTTCGCTGCTCCTCATACTCCCTCCATCTCCCTCTCCTTCATTCTGTCTCCCTCCCACATCTCAAAGACTTTCTGTCCTGTAATTGAGGCTTTTTTTTCTATCCCACACTCCATCCATCCTGACTCACACTTAATGAGACTTGTCTTCACTCATTTTGCTTCTAAATTTTACAGCAATTTGGGGTGATGTTACTCCAGGTAATATGATTGCAAACATTATATGAGTAATAGACTCATTAGGTGAATCATAATTAAATGTGTAAAAGAACTTGAAAGAGTGAAAGAGCATAAAAGAGTTGGTAATAACTTTTCAAAAAAGATACTTTTAATTATTTGTAAGTTTATTAAAGTTTAGTCAGTGATAAGGTGCAAGTTTATGGGAAATTTTAAACAGAAATTCTGGATTACCTCTCAAGCATGGACAAAAACGTCCCAGGTTACGTATGTAACCATGGTTCCCCGAGGGAACAAGACACTGCGTCGGAAAACGCTAGGGGAAAGCCTTCAGCGATACCAAGCTCTGAATCATAAGTGTAATCAGTCCAATCGATGGGCGAGACGTCAGAGGCGGGTGACGTCATGACCAGGAAGCTTTAAAAGCATGTGAGGTGCAGCCGGCGTGAGCTTCTAGGAGTGAAGCAAGCTCTAGTAGGGATGCCGGAAGTATGGCCTTGAGACACAGCATCTCGTTCCCTCTGGGAACCATGGTTACATACGTAACCTGGGACGTTCCCCTTCGGGAACTCGAGCTGCGTCGGAAAACGATAGGGGAACGAGATGTCCACGCCGCCAGACTTGCAAATCCCTGTCTAGTGTGGAAGAGCACAGCTATGGCAAGAAAACAGAGGGGCCTTGAGTGGCTCGCAAATCTAGGTCATAGAACCTGACGAATGTGAGGGGCGTAGACCATCCCGCAGCATTGCAGATGTCCTGCATAGGAACACCTGCCAGAAATATACATACCCCACACGAGGGTACAAAAAAGCTTTGGCCAGACCAGGCGCAAAGTCGAGATAGGAAGGGGCCACAGAAAGGGCCAGCAGATCCCCATCTCTCTTTAGAGAAGATATAGCCAAGAGAAATACAGTCTTTAACGTTAGAAGACGATCTGGTATCTCCTCGATAGGCTCAAAGGGAGGCCTACAGAGAGCTTCTAGCACCACAGCGAGGTCCCAAGGAGGGACACAAGATCGTACCTGAGGCCTCAGCCTCATCACACCACGGAGGAAACGTGTAACCAGAGGGTCCTTGCCCACTGAGTGACCATCAAGAGGGGCGTGGTAGGCCGCTATAGCCGCCACGTAGACCTTCAGGTTGGAGTGGGTTAACCCCGTGGAAAAACGGGCCTGCAAGAACTCCAGCACTGTACCAGTCGGGCAGTTAACTGGGTCAAGCAGGCGGTCTCCGCACCATGAAGTGAAGAGTCTCCACTTCAGGGCGTACAGTTTCCTCATTGAGGGAGCTCTAAATTGGAGGATGGTTTCAACAACCTCGGTTGAGAGACCAGAGGCTATGAGTTGTGTCCCCTCAGCTTCCACAACTCTGGGCAGGGGTGAAGGATCATACCCTCCGCCTGTGAGAGGAAATCTCTCCTGATGAGAATCTCCCATGGAGTGCCGTCGAGGAGAGAAATCAGGTCCGAGAACCATACTCGGCCCGGCCAGAATGGGGCTACTAGCAATAGACGGACCCCGTCCCGACGCACTCTCTCTAGAACGGCGTACAGACGAAGCCTCGGCCAAGTCTGTACCATAGCATCCAGCCCCAGTGGAGCTGGATGAGTGAGAGAGAACCAGAGGGGACATTGCGATGTCTGACAGGTCGCAAACAAGTCAACCTGAGCCTGGCCAAAAACTCTCCATATCTGCTTCACCACCTCGGGGTGAAGCATCCATTCCCCGGGCCTTGGCCCCTGCCTCGACAGGATGTCTGCTCCCATATTGAGATGCCCAGGAACATGAACTGCCCTCAGCGAGAGGAGATTGCCCTGGGACCACAGAAGGATCTGGTGTGCCAGCTTGTATAAGGGGAGCGAACGTAGACCTCCCTGGTGGTTGATATAAAAGACCACCGCTGTGTTGTCGGTGCGCACCAACACATGGCGATCTCTTAGGTCTGGAAGAAAGTGTTTGAGTGCTCGAAACACGGCCAGCATCTCCAGGCAGTTGATGTGCCACTTGAGATGGCAACCACTCCTCAGACCGCGGTCATGAGTGGCCACCCTGCCCGCTAGCGTCCGTCGCTAGCGTTATGCGGTGACAAGGAGCTCCCAGCACCGGGCCCTGAGACAAGAGCCAAGGTTTCCTCCACAAGTCTAAGGCACGTAGGCATCGCCGCATGACCTTGATCATGCGAAGCGGGTTTCCCCTCGGGGAGAACCCCTTGGTCTTGAGCCACCACTGTAGGGGTCACATGTACAGCAGACCAAGAGTTATCACGTTGGACGCAGCTGCCATCAGACCCAGCAGCTTTTGAAACTGCTTGACAGTGAGTGACCGGCCTTCTCTGACTCTCGCGACTGCATTGAGGATCGACTTGATCCGAGCAGGAGACAAACATGCCTGCATCGTGGTTGAATCCCACACCACGCCCAGATAAGTGGTCCACTGTAATGGAGAAAGCACACTTTTCTTGGCGTTTAGTTTTAACCCCAACCCTTTCATATGAGCGAGAACGACATCTCGATGCCGAACCACCATCTGCTCTGATTGAGCTAAAATCTACCAATCGTCGATGTAATTGAGTATGCGGATGCCCTGGAGTTGCAGAGGAGCCAGAGCAGCATCCACACACTTTGTGAAAGTACAGGGTGAGAGTGCTAGGCCGAAGGGAAGGACCCGATATTGGTAAGCTTTGCCCCTGAAAGCAAACCTCAGGAACTTCCTGTGACTGGGAAGGATGGAGACATGGAAATAAGCATCGTTTAGATCTATCGTGACAAACCAGTCCTCATACCTGATCTGAGACACAACCTGTTTGACAGTGAGCATTTTGAACTTCAGACGCATGACTGAGTGGTTCAATAGCTGCAGATCTAAAATCGGATGCAACCCTCCATCCTTCTTTGGAACAATGAAGTACCGGCTGTAGAACCCGGACTCCCTGTTGAGAGGAGGGACCACCTCGATGGCCTCCTTCCTCAAGAGAGTGTTCACTTCTTGTTGTAATACCAGAGCCTGCTCGGGGCCCACTAATGTGAGGAAAACCCCTTTGAAAGGCGGTGGTGGAGCGCCGAACTGAATGCGATAGCCTGTTTCTACAGTTTGCAGGACCCAACGAGATACATTTGGCAGTAGTTTCCACGCTGCTAAATAATTTACTAAGGGAACCAGTCTCTTGAGACTGGCCTCTGGTGTATTTGGAGCTGCACCTCACGTGCTTTTAAAGCATCCTGGTCATGATGTCACCCGCCTCTGACGTCTCGCCCATCGATTGGACTGATTACACATATGATTCAGAGCTTGGTATCACTGAAGGCGTTCCCCTAGCGTTTTCCGACGCAGCTCGAGTTCCCGAAGGGGAACTACTTATGTTTTGAAAAGATCAGTTGCTTTCTTCTGTCAGAGGAAAAGTAAAAGTGAAGTGAGTTTCCAAGGTTACTGGGTTACTGTGAGCATTATTCAGAGGTAACAGTCACTCCTGGTAATGGATGCTGCAGTACAAGTGTGAGACTTTTTATTTGAGGTGTCATTTTTGGCATTCTGAGTGTGGATGATAAAATCCAGAAATAATGAGGTTTTTGATAAGCTAATGACTGAAAAGGCATTAACAAGTGAATGGAAATAAAATTAATTAGTATAAAAGCTATTTTCGTGTGTTTTTAGGCATTACATGGCAAAAAACTTTTTTTCTTAATCATTATTTTTGCCTTTTCTAAGCGTCCTTAAAAAAGATCAGTTTACTTTCAAGCTGTTATATTACTTGTTTTCAAAGAATTTATCTTCAATTAAGTTAGTTAAGTTGAATTAAGTCTAGCACAATTTAATGAGGTTTATGTTTAAAACCCTTATCTGTCCCTCGGGTCATTTTGACCCAAAACTCATTTTTAAAGAGTTTTTAAAAAATCGACGCATTAACAAGTGAATGGAAATAAAATTAATTAGTATAAAAGCTATTTTCGTGTGTTTTTAGGCATTACATGGCAAAAAACTTTTTTTCTTAATCATTATTTTTGCCTTTTCTAAGCATCCTTAAAAAAGATCAGTTTACTTTCAAGCTGTTATATTACTTGTTTTCAAAGAATTTATCTTGAATTAAGTTAGTTAAGTTGAATTAAGTCTAACACAATTTAATGAGGTTTATGTTTAAAACCCTTATCTGTCCCTCGGGTCATTTTGACCCAAAACTCATTTTTAAAGAGTTTTTAAAAAATCGAGTGTTGATCGTTAATTTATGAGACTTTGTTACTTTTGTCACACTTGAACCGGGAATACATGAAAAACAATTTAAGTGAATTCGAGCAGTTTAAGTGGGTGCTATAAAAAAAAGTATCAAAAGTGTCCCTTGCGAGTCATTTTGACCTGTCACTGGAAAAGCATGGAATTTACGAAAAAACTGCAGTTTTTTTAATTTAATTTTGTCACACTTGAGCATGGAGTGCACACAAGAAAATTTGAGTCAATTTGAGGATTCTATGTGGGTGTAATAAAAAAGTAACAAAAGTGTCCCTCGTGGGTCATTTTGACCCAGCCATAGGAATGAATTAAATGTCCGGAAAAAAAACAAGTGAATTCGAGCAGTTTAAGTGGGTGCTATAAAAAAAAGTATCAAAAGTGTCCCTTGCGGGTCATTTTGACCTGTCACTGGAAAAGCATGGAATTTACGAAAAAACTGCAGTTTTTTTAATTTAATTTTGTCACACTTGAGCATGGAGCGCACACAAGAAAATTTGAGTCAATTTGAGGATTCTATGTGGGTGTAATAAAAAAAGTAACAAAAGTGTCCCTCGTGGGTCATTTTGACCCAGCCATAGGAATGAATTAAATGTCCGGAAAAAAAACATATATATATAAACTATATATATATATTTTTTTACTATATTAAATCTGACACAATCCAAAAAAGATGCATACCCAAACCAAGGGCTGAGACTGCAGAATGTCCCCAATGCACAAAAAACTCACATACCCACACACACATGGCACACACACTCCCATTGAAACACATTATAGCATTTATGATGTTTCTGCTGGGAAATG
>NW_015505220.1:1736807-1739125 GCF_001515645.1 Sinocyclocheilus grahami | reverse complement strand
TGAGTTTATATCATATTTATATTTTTAAATGTATCTTTTATATTTATTACATATTTATGAAACTGTTTGAATATGCATGTTTGGATTAAAATTCAGTATCAATTTCATTTTTAAATTATAGCATTTATGATGTTTCTGCTGGGAAATGACTGTCATTTAGATTTTTTTTAACTTAAAACAGTTACATTTGGGTGATGGGGTGGAGACCAATGAGTTTATATCATATTTATATATTTAAATGTATCTTTTATATTTATTACATATTTATGAAACTGTTTGAATATGCATGTTTGGATTAAAATTCAGTATCAATTTCATTTTTTATTTTTTTTACAAAATATAGTTTTTTTATGTTTCTTTTGGGGGAAAAGAGGGAGAGGCAGAGAGGCCAGGGGGAGAAGGCGGTCGTAAATGGGCGAGGAGAGAGGCGTGGTTTGCTCTCTTTGAAGATGTCTTCTCCAGATAAGTTTTATTGTTTTATTGCATGGCGTCTGTTTTGTGTGAGTTCCTGAGTATTGGTTTCATGAAGAGTTAATTTCATAAGGAAATAAATTCAATCCTTTCAATTGTTTGCCAGTGGAGGAAGAAAAATAAAATCTAGTGAGCCAGACATAGTCTTGAAATCTGAATTTTTTTTGCACATTTGCTTTCAAGGAAAAGAAGACAAAAAGCATTTAAGCCTGATATATGAAACAATAATGTTTTATTTATTTAATTATTTATTGAACCTTTAGACAAAATCTAAATAAATGTAATATTTTTTTAATGCAATATCTAAAATGTTATTTATTATTATTATTAATAATACCACAGTCACTTAAAAAATGATATAAGTCATGGAAAGGTTTTTTTTTTTTGTGTGTTATAATAACAGAATAATGTAACACATTTCCACTTTATTTTTACGTTATACAAGATTCAACTCAAATTTTAAGTCAGTTTAATATTAGTTGTTATAATGTGTAAAGCCTGTTTGATTCAACTTAAAAACTGGAGGCAGTGCAATGATAATTGATGCTTAGAAATTGCTTAGAAATGTGTGAATCAAATATAAAACCATGTTCTTTATAGGTCTTTTATATAAAAAAATTTAACTTTAAGCATTATGTATGAGACTCTCTCTCTCTCTCTCTCTCTCTCTCTCTCTCTCTCCATAAAGAGCTTGTTAAAGTGGAGGAGATGTTTCTTCTCACAATGTTCTTAGTGTCACCCCTGCTTTGCCTTTTAATATTTTAGCTTAATTTGTTTGGTGGGCTTGAAATAGTTGATATACAGATGGGATTCAGTTTTATATGTGGCACTTAAATTTAATTGATAAAGTTAATACATTGCACTCTGTTATCACTCCAGGAATGATAGCCCACCCTGTGTTTTAGCTGGCTGGTCTTGGCTCTATTGACCCAGTGCCACTTTTATTTCCTGCCATTAGTGAAGGCTTGACTGGGTGTCAGTGGAGCTGCTACAGAGACAGAGTGTGATATATTAGCCTGTGCCCGGCTAAGTCAGTGGCCAAATTAGAAGCCTGACTGCAGGTTAAGTTAAATTTATGTTCCCTTGTGTAGCTGCAACCACATTTGGAAGCAGCAGAGCTGGAGTGTAAAAGGAATGGGGCTGGGTTCAGCAGTCCTGATAGTGTAGCATTTGGGATTTCACAATGAATCCTGTTTAATTTGTCATGGGGTGTGTGTGTGTAATCCCAACAGCACCCATTACCACAATGCCATTGTTGCAACAGCAGCAGAAAGCAAATAACACCAGACTAAAAATACACAAAATAGGAACTATTTCTCTTGAAGTGTGTATTTTAAGATGTCTTGATGTCTTGTTATTTTAATTGATTGATTGTTTGTTTGCTTACTTATTATTTTCATTCATTCATTCATTTGTTCATTCAATTAATTTTAAGATGCACAATAAGGAATTTATATATTTTTACATATATACTACCATTCAAAACTTTTGGAGTCAGTAAGATTTTATTATTTTGTTTTGTTTTGGGGGAAAAAATAGGGTGAAAATCAATCTTGAGTTCCACAAAATATATTGAGCTGCACAACATTTTCAGTATTGATAATAATAATAATAATAATAATAATAATAATAAATGTTTCTTCGGCATTAAATCAGCGTATTAGAAAATGATTTCTGAAGGATCATGTGACACTTAAGACTGAAGTAATGATGCTGAAAATTTCGTTTATCCTTTAAAGGAATAAATTACTTTTTAAAATGTTAAAAAGCTAAAGTTATAACTAAATAAAAATACATAGGTATATGTTTCATATAGGTATATGTTTCAATATTTGTTTTTAATAGAA
>NW_015505220.1:1736274-1736582 GCF_001515645.1 Sinocyclocheilus grahami | reverse complement strand
ATATATATATATATATATATATATATTATAGCCATTTGCATTTCAATTTTGGCCTGAAATGCAGGTTTCTCAGTTATTTAGAACAGCAGCACTCTTGCTTAAGCTAAATTGTAAATGTATTATTCTAAACCCCCTTTTTTCATCTGATTGAGGTGCATCCAGAAAAAGTTGATTGTTTTTTGAGAAAATAATGTGGAATAATTGGTGCAGATTCACTGTGGCTGCAACTGATTTTGTTTACAGGATTCTAGCATAACGACTCATTAGCTCGTCTTCTGATTGGAGAGGGTCTAGGCCGAGTGTGAGCT
>NW_015505220.1:1712216-1735022 GCF_001515645.1 Sinocyclocheilus grahami | reverse complement strand
TATATATATATATATATATATATATATATTATAGCCATTTGCATTTCAATTTTGGCCTGAAATGCAGGTTTCTCAGTTATTTAGAACAGCAGCACTCTTGCTTAAGCTAAATTGTAAATGTATTATTCTAAACCCCCTTTTTTCATCTGATTGAGGTGCATCCAGAAAAAGTTGATTGTTTTTTGAGAAAATAATGTGGAATAATTGGTGCAGATTCACTGTGGCTGCAACTGATTTTGTTTACAGGATTCTAGCATAACGACTCATTAGCTCGTCTTCTGATTGGAGAGGTTCTAGGCCGAGTGTGAGCTCTGACCATTCAGCTAATTACTGACTGCTCGCCTGAGTGCTCTGTTTACTGACAGAAACGGACAGTTCACTCCCGCTGATGACCCGGCTGTGCAATCAGCCCACGCTCTCCTTTAATTACGAATTAATTTCAGCATTGCTGTTTGTATTACCGGCCACAGTTTGCACAATTCTTGGCCTCAAACAGTCAAGTAACCCAGGGAATGAGTTTCACCCCTTTATGTGATGGTGTGATTGAAGAGTCTAATGTCTTGTGTGCCATTTTTTTTGTCTGAATTTCCAATGACTGGGCTGCCAAGACAATACTGCGGCCTTGTAATACAATTTGATCAGATTATAACTTCATAATTGATGTCTGGGCTCTTATTTGTGCTCTCTAATGTGTTTAAAGTGTTTCATCTGTGTTGTGTTAGCTACTCGCAGTTTTAGAAAATGCCTTAAATGATCTGTAGGCCAGCTGTGATTTGACTCGAAATGCGATATATAATATTAAGATTAAATGAGGAAAATTTGGTTGCTCAAACATTGTTCTTTTATGAATTGGGTTCACATGTAAGTAACTTCATCTCAGTTGTTTCTCCTAAATGTCTTTAGGAATTAAAAAGTGAGCGAGTCTGAGAAGTACTACCATTCAAAACAGTAAAAAAAAAATATATATATATATATATATGTATTTATTTAAATTATTAGTAATTCATGGATATTGGTGATATTTATTTATGAAACTATTAGTAATTCATAAATAATAGTGATATTTATGATATTAGTATTTATTTGTTTGTTTATTTAAGGGATGCACAATATGCCATTTTATATATTTTTACATGTACACTACCATTCAAAATGTGGGGGTCAGTAAGACATTTTATTCGTTCATTTGTTCATTCATTCATTCATTTATGAAATTATTAGTAATTCATACATATTAGTTATGATATTAGTATTTATTTGTTTGTTTGTTTAAGGGATGCACAATATGCCATTGTATATATATTTATATGTACACTACCATTCAGAACTTTGGGGTCAGAAAAAAAATGCACATTTAATATGTATTTATTTATTTATTAGTCATTCTTAAATATTAGTGATGTTTATAGCGATATTTATTATATTAGTAGTTATACAGCTAGGATTAATTAAATTGATAAAAAGTGACAGTAAAGACTTTTGTATTGTTAAAAAGGTTCAATTTCTAATAAATGTTGTTATTTTCAACGTTTTAATCATTAAAGAAATTCAGGGGGCGGGGGGATATCTATCACAATTTCCACAAAAATACTAAGCAGCACAACAGTTTTCAGTATTGATAATATGTTTCTTGAGCATCAAGTAATGATGCTGAAAATTCATATTGAACACATTTAATATGTATTTATTTATTTATTAGTCATTCTTAAATATTAGTGATGTTTATAGCGATATTTATTATATTAGTAGTTATACAGCTAGGATTAATTAAATTGATAAAAAGTGACAGTAAAGACTTTTGTATTGTTAAAAAGGTTCAATTTCTAATAAATGTTGTTATTTTCAACGTTTTAATCATTAAAGAAATTCAGGGGGCGGGGGGATATCTATCACAATTTCCACAAAAATACCAAGCAGCACAACAGTTTTCAGTATTGATAATATGTTTCTTGAGCATCAAGTAATGATGCTGAAAATTCATATTGAGTTCAGTATATCCATTGGAATTAAACTGGAATTGACTGGATCATGAAAAGTAGATGTTTCATACCAGAATGAATCCAGACCTGAATGCAAGTTTTCTATAACAGTGCCTAAAAACCCATTCGGCTACTAGTTAACATAATCCAATCATTTCTGCACTGATAATTCATGCACAATTATGTTTATTAAGCAAGTAAATAGGTTGAGTGGCTCAAGGTGTAAGTTTCTGTTTGCTTCAGTTTGTGCTCGAGTCATTAAACTGAGTTTGAGGGGATCACAATCTGACACTTATTGGATTGTGACAATAAAACACTCAGGAGAACCAGGGCTTTCAGCGCTTTGAGTGTTCTGTCAATGTTTTGCCTTATCACAAAACCAATGAGCCTTGAGACACCATGCATTGAGCAGACTACGTGTTGTGTGCAGAGCTCAGACAGCAGGTCTCCCATGGGTTCACATTACGCCTTCCTGAAACATTAACCGCTCTTGTCATTTCTCGCCATGCTTTGGGAATGACAGTATTGTTATTTAGGGCTTTCTTAATTATTATCCGGTACATCTAGAGGGCGTGCAGTGCAGTCAGACATCATCCACAACATGTGCCAGTTTGTTTTCACGTCTGATCACTCGTTCAGTTCCCAAAGAGAGGTGACTGTAAGAGCAAAGACTCAAAGAAGTCTTGAAAGTGCAGATGGCATTTAGGTGGGTGAATCTTATGAAAGCGTTAAAGAACACACTCGGGTCACATTTCACCCTCAAATCAACAGAAGTATAGATCATTTTATTTGTGCATGAAGAAAATCAAGCCTAGTTTGTAGGATAATTAAGAATTTTGGAATCTTGACTTTGTTTTCATTACAATTTTCTGCCCAAGTATCATGACTGTAATGCAAAATGAATGAATGAATAAATAAATATTCATTGTAATGAGAAAAAAGTACAATAATATATTGTTAAATGTATAAAGCATGCATATATCAGGGTAATATTTGACCTTACATTTATGATCATTTAACCCTCTTGTTCTGTTGAGTTTGCCTTTATTGTCTTTATGTATGGAGTCACAATAAACATTACTTATCAAAATAACAACTGTAATCTGTAACTTGACCTGTTATTGTATATTTTAATTCCTTAAATATGTACCTTTGATATATATAAAATTTGGGGTCAGTTTAACCCCAGGTAAAACACATAATAATAATAATAATAATAATAATAATAATAATAATAATAATAATAATAATAATAATAATAATAATAATAATAATAATAATAATAATAATAATAATAATAATAATAATAATAATAATAATAATAATAATAATAATAATAATAATAATAATAATAATAATAATAATAATAATAATAATAATAATAATAATAATAATAATATTAATAATAATAATAATAATAATAATAATAATAATAATAATAATAATAATAATAATAATAATAATAATAATAATAATAATAATAATAATAATAATAATAATAATAATAATAATAATAATAATAATAATAATAATAATAATAATAATAATAATAATAATAATAATAATAATAATAATAATAATAATAATAATAATAATAATATATTATTATTATTGGTAGTAGTAGTATTTTGGGGTTTGTTTCAGTTTGTTTGTTTAATAATAATAATAATAATAATAATACTAATAATAATTACTATTATTATTATTATTGGTAGTAGTAGTATTTTGGGGTTTGTTTCAGTTTGTTTGTTTAATAATAATAATAATAATAATAATACTAATAATAATTACTATTATTATTATTATTGGTAGTAGTAGTATTTTGGGGTTTGTTTCAGTTTGTTTGTTTAATAATAATAATAAGTAGTGTTATTATTATTTATAATAAACAAACAAACAATAAATTGAAGCACGTGTTATTGCATTACAATAATGAGAATATTCTAAAATCACTACTGACAATAATGAGAAACATAGATAGCATCCAAATACATTAAGGTAATGCGAATTCATGTATAAATGTGCGTATAAAAGTTTTAGTTAAATTTGCTAAGGTTCAGTCTGCAGGAATCATTATGCTGGATTATTTATTTGAGAAATGTCTTGTATTTGTCATAAGCTTTCAGATGTTTGAGATGGTAGCCATCGGCTAGAGAGCCGTGAGTAATCCTCTTTCTATCAATTAAGCAGGTTTTTTGGCTTGCATCTCCTCTCTCTCTCTCTTTCTGTCGACATTACAGTAGGGTAAGATCTCATGTCAACACTGAATGATCTGAGATTTCACTTCTCAGACGATGAACCATAATTCAACATACAGTACAGCATTCTCCTTTTCTATATAAAAAACACTTTAATGGTGATGTGTATAGGATAAATTCCTTATCCTGTTCCAGTTTAATGTGCAGAAACAATTATAAGTAAGACATTTGTAGGTTGACTTCCTGAAGAGTATGTATTTACCTAACAACCACAAGGAGCACCCTAGCAACCACCCTAGCATCACTGCACAGGCAAAAACCACTAACATTTTCCTAAAAAAAATGTAATGAATTTACTTACTTTTGCAAATCAGGTACATAAAAGGTTCCTAGCCTAAGGGTTTGTTGGAAGATTGCGTGCTTAATGAGCCCGTGTTATTGAATATATTGTAATATATTGATTCATATCAGCAGTCACACACCAACATTTCTTTGTCTCTCATTTCAGCTACATTCTAATTCAGACAAAGGCGATGGTTCGGTCAGGTACATCCTTAGCGGTGAAGGAGCAGGAAGTATCTTCATCATCAACGAGGTAACGGGAGACATCCACGCCACCAAAAGTCTGGACCGGGAAAAGAAATCACATTATGTTCTTCACGCGCAGGCCATCAACCTCAACACCAACAAACCCCTGGAGCCAGAGTCAGAGTTCATTATAAAAGTTCAGGATATTAACGACAATGCCCCCAAATTCCCCAATGGACCCTTCGTCACAACTGTGCCTGAGATGGCGGAAGTTGGTGAGATTTCCTTGTTTTCTTAATATCTTTTTTGTCCAAATCTAACTTTTTTTTTTTTGTAAAATGCTATTTTCTTTCAAATGTATTATGTAAGTCTGTGGTCTTTTTATAAACATTCTTTGTCATCTTTTGATGAAATTGATAATATATTACTCTTAACGTGTATTTATGCAATTCCTTTCATTTTTAAAGATAAAAGGTAAAAAAATATTTAAAACAGGATAAAAGTCCTATGACGCCTTTTAATAGAAAGCATCTTAAATTGCAAGTGGATTTTGTCTTACTGCTCTGGCAAATTAATTTTTCTTTTTTCTTAAGTATGACCAAGTTAAAGTCAAGTTGAAAAAAAATCCACCAGTTCAGTAAGACAAAATACAACTATATTCAAGAAACTCTTCATGATAACAAGTCAGGGTATCTTAGTCTTTCTTCTAAAGTAAGTTCATCAAAATAATTTTTTGGATATGTTTACTGGAAATTAGGTATAAATAAATAAAACATTTAAATAAAATAAATAACATTTAAAGGGGTCATATGATGCGATTTCAATTTTTCCTTTCTCTTTGGAGTGTTAAAAGCTCTTGGTGAATAAAAAAGATCTGTAAAGTTGCAAAGACTAAAGTCTCAAATCCAAAGAGATATTCTTTATAAAAGTTTAGAGTCAACCACGCCTACCTAAAATGGCTCGTTCTAACACGCCCCCACATGTCTACATCACTATGTGGGAAGATTTGCATAACGCTGCCCAAATGTTCATGCAAAGAAAGAAGGCGTAACTTTTATTCTCGCTGTAGTATTGTTGCTGCCGCCATGTCGTGAAGGCGCTGTGTGTTTCATTGTGAAAGCGAAACTACTTTGTTTGGCCTTCCATAAGAGGACGATATCGCTTCGTCATGCCTAGAGCTGATCCGTGCTGGTCGCTGAGGAAATACATCAACTTCGCACTGTGGATCGCCAGATCGGCTTTCTGGGGTCGTCACATGTGGTTGCCGCAAGCCCGCCGGACGCTCCTTTGTCGAATCTGCCGGCTGCGCCATTCTCTAGCCCGCCGGTTGCCACTCACTCTAGCCCGCCGTGTGTGACGTTGTGTGTTTCGTTGTGAAAACAAAACTACTGACTCACAGACTGTAAGTACGTTTTCATGTTTAAAGGATTTGCCACTAACGATTCAAACTCGAGTTTTGAGCAGAGTAGAGTAGCGCTTGTTGTTTGTCATTTCTCCGATCATAAATGCAGACATGGTTTTATGTATATGCGACGCGATGCAACGCAATGCTTAAAAGACAGTATAAGTCATTATAATCCATAATTATGTCTCCACTGGATGCAACAAATGCCTCGTTTATAATGGGTTTTAACGTTTTTGTCTCATCGCTCCGGCCAGGACACGGCATCACAATATGGTAAGGGGCGTAACAATTCTGTCACACGCTTGAGGTATTCGGCCAATCACAACGCACTGGATAGCTGGCCAATCACAGCACACCTCACTTTTCAGACCGATGAGCTTTGTAAAAATCGACGCGTTTCAGAAAGGCGGGGCATAGAGGAGAAACAATAATGTACAGTATGTGGAAAATAATGTGTTTTTTAACCTTAAACCGCATAAACACATTTCATTACACCAAATACACTAAATAATGTTCTTTTTAGCAACATCATATGACCCCTTTAAATCTCATTAATGCATTTTCTGTGTGGTTTTGCAGTGTTGCTCTTATGTAGATTTACTATTTAACTGTATGTAATGTATGTCAGCATGAAAACCAAACTGACCCTATTTACTTTAATATTGCATGTTCATGGACTAAAATTACTGATGTTAATGGACTAAGACTAAACTGTTGCATTAGGCCAAATTATGGAAGTTAAATTGTTTGTGAGAATCATTTCATTTTGACTTTCACCTGTAACTCGTCCAGCACCATTTGTACTACAGATCTAAATGAAAGCTGCCGCACAATACCACAGGGTCTCCCCCTCAGAACACCTTAGCGACCATGTAGCTCTGAGCAAATGTTGCTCTGTGTGTCGAAACCCATGAGATTCTTTCGCTCTTTTCTCTGAGCAGAAGTGAATTGTTTACTGCTCAACTTAAATGTCTCAGGTTCAGGTGATTCGGTCCATTTTTGTCTGTGTGCAAAGGTGAAAATTGAAATGGCTTTTAAAAACATATCTGTCAAAAAAAAAATATTCTAACCAGAGGCTTGTACTGATGCAAACTCATAAGCTGTCACTCTCTAAGATCCATCACTTCTAATTCAGATCTCCTAGATTCACTCCAACTGGCTTTTTTCTATCCAGCCCATGGCTTTTATGCTGTTGTTTTGTGTTTTGCGGCTAGAGTTCCCTCAGGAGCCCGACAGCTCTTAGAGAGCACGATGTGCTCATGCTTTCTCCAGAACGCTCCACTTCCACTAGGAGAAACAGTGAAAATATATACAGAGAGAAAGAGAGAGAGAGAGATTCCCTTACAGCAGGGTTTCCCCAGGGTTTGTAAACCCCTAGGGGTTTGTGATGGAACTGCAAGGTGTTTATGAGATTGTGATCGAAATACTAATGTGGAATGAGTTCATACATTAACTTATAGCTCAATTCAATTTGTTAAACGCTGCAAAATTCTACACATTTAACTTTTAAATTAATTTAGCATTTAACGCTTGATTGCATCGTGTTGGCTCTGTGTAAAAATCCAGTTTTCTTCACTTGTCCTACAAAATTATTATTTACCTATTAAATATATGATTTACTTTTATTAAACTCAAATTTTGGAAAGCATATGATTTTTTTAAATATTTTTTTATAAAAAATAAAACTGCAAAAATATATATTTAA
Organism: Sinocyclocheilus grahami; assembly: GCF_001515645.1. NCBI lineage: Eukaryota > Metazoa > Chordata > Actinopteri > Cypriniformes > Cyprinidae > Sinocyclocheilus > Sinocyclocheilus grahami. The sequence goes on along the minus strand of NW_015505220.1, from coordinate 1,727,207 downwards.
TTATATTTATATAGTTTAAATATATTCATATTAAAGGTGCAATAGGTGATTGTCTTCAGAAAATGTTTTTGTTATGCTGGTTGAAAGTCTCTTCACATCCCGATAGCAATCATTAAGTTAAGTGGTCTAAATGTATTTGTCTGTATTTATATATTCCGTGGAACGCGTAGGATCAAGAAATGTTCGTCCAATCAAAACGCTCGGTCCGGGAGTTTTAATATCCTTTCCTACCTGCCTGTCAACGTATGTATTATCATAGCTCTGCGCACCCGGCTCGCGTAGACAGGATACATCATCAGCGTGTTCACGCACGCTGTGCAGACAGAGCGAGAATGGCAGACAAAAATCAACAACCCGATCTTCCTTCCTGGTATTGTAGTACTTTTAAAGTTTTCTCACTGGTGAATGACACATGATGTAGCCCGGCGGTTAATCCAGTCCTCGAGCCAGCTCGTTAGAAGTGAGCTACGTGCATTAACTGTGTTCCGATCGATATGATCCCTACACAGTGTTCATTGCTCCCTACTCCCTGAGCAGGGAAATCCGTAGAAGTTTACCTCACTTCGGAACATGGGCTGGAATTGGGAGCCGCTGATGTAGCCTATTGTACTGTTGTTTCTGGTATTGTGGTCTGTGAGCGTAAATGCGTTAAGGGGGCGTGGCTTTGGATGGCAATTGCAGGGAGGGTGGGACGTTCGCTTTCAGTGCTATCAGGCTAAAGTTAGCATTTTCCAAGATATCCTACTGCACCTTTAATTATATGTATATATTTAATTTAAATGTATTTTTTATTTATTATATTTTTTCTATTTATCTATTTTTATAACTTATGCATACCTATATATGTATATGTATATATATATATATATATATATATATATATATATATATATATTCTTTTTTCATTCATTTAATTTTTCCCATTGTTGCACAGTGTTGGCACCATTAAATGCAAAAAAATGTGGGAATGCTGTTTTATTTTTATTTAAGCTATTACATACATTCCTGTTATTTATTAATATAACAATTAATATTTAATTAGTCCAGATTTGTGTCAAGTTTAGTGTAGTGAATGCATTAAGTGTTACGTTTAGCTTATTCATCAGAACAGTGTGATGAATATAATGCAACGCACTTATTAATTCCAAAGTTGAAATTATGATGTGCTGTATTGTGTGATTTTGGAAATGGATGCATTAAAGGCACAATATGTAATTGTTTGCCACTAGAGGGCGCGTATTCAAAACAAACAAAGAAACAAAGGCGTAGTTAGATGACTCCGTGACGGAATGTGGAATCATGGGAGTTGTCGTCTTCAACCCCACAGCCGATGCAATCCGATGGGACTTGGACAGAAATCATGTTCATGGATGAGCTAATGTATTAAAAATGTATTAACGTCGTAGTATGAAGCAGAGTGAGGCGGAAAGCCGTAGAAGCGAAATGAGGCCGCTGAACGAGCGCGACACACGGCTCGAAAGCAGCGGAGCTTTTATTATGCCACAGTCGACCGCTTCCGTAAGTAAGCAGCGCTGTTTTATCATACTAGATACATACAATTAATATTTAATTAGTCCAGATTTGTGTCAAGTTTAGTGTAGTGAATGCATTAAGTGTTACGTTTAGCTTATTCATCAGAACAGTGTGATGAATATAATGCAACGCACTTATTAATTCCAAAGTTGAAATTATGATGTGCTGTATTGTGTGATTTTGGAAATGGATGCATTAAAGGCACAATATGTAATTGTTTGCCACTAGAGGGCGCGTATTCAAAACAAACAAAGAAACAAAGGCGTAGTTAGATGACTCCGTGACGGAATGTGGAATCATGGGAGTTGTCGTCTTCAACCCCACAGCCGATGCAATCCGATGGGACTTGGACAGAAATCATGTTCATGGATGAGCTAATGTATTAAAAATGTATTAACGTCGTAGTATGAAGCAGAGTGAGGCGGAAAGCCGTAGAAGCGAAATGAGGCCGCTGAACGAGCGCGACACACGGCTCGAAAGCAGCGGAGCTTTTATTATGCCACAGTCGACCGCTTCCGTAAGTAAGCAGCGCTGTTTTATCATACTAGATACATTTTGAACGTTCTGTTATAATGCTACTCTGTGCGGTCGTCACCTGTCTAATAAAATGCATAGCATATTAAAGCATCTTTGGTGTTTCCATGTTTTCTACAAAACAAAACCGACAGGCGAAACAATGACACTTTCGACACGGTTCTATGGAACGATATTCCGGACAATTTTCAAATAGAATAGCAAATTGTATAGCAGACGTGGTAATTAATATTGCTATTTAAATATGACAGGCTCGTAACTCCTAAGACATGGGAAATACAGCTGCAAATGGACTTTGCCTCTTCATTTGAAATTTGGCCGTCACTGTGCGTTCGCGAAAGCGAAAATGCAAACGCTAATGCAGGATTTGCAATTGCATTTGGATTATGTCACAATTTATGCGTCCACATATTGAAAACGCAATTGAAAATACAATTTGCTATTCTATTTGAAAATTGTCCGGAATATCGTTCCATACGGTTCATGTCACTAGATAAAATTACTTATTTCTCTGGATTGAAACATTCTTCGAAACATTTGGGATAATGTAAGTACACAAGTCAGCAAAATATATAGAACTGTTTTAGTGTTTTTTGGATATTTTAATAAAAAAATCTTACATATTGTGCCTTTAAGTAATTTCATATTTATTTTCATATACTGACCAAGGAGGAGGATGATTATAATTATTATTATTATTATTATTATTATTATTATTATTATTTTAGCACTAATGCAACATAGTTCAAATCTGAGGATGCACGTTACTTTTATAAATTTGTTTTTCCATGTATTTTATCCTCCTACAAAAGTAGTTTTATGGCACAAGGCGTCTTGTGTTCAGATCAAAAGAGGTTATGAACCACTGCTTTAGAGGAATGTTTCTCCTGTAAACTCACTTCCAGTCCACACACAGTATGTCACTGTTGATTTCCAGAAAATGCCTATTATATTATTGATATATCAGAAGATAAAGATTTTGTGTCATATGTACAGCATGTCACTGCAGCACATGTTCTCACTCACAGCCACTCCAGATACAGTTTTTGGATCTCTCTGGGAGTCTTGAAGGCTATATTCCTGGCTTGCCTGTACAAATGAAATATTTCTCTTTATTTTGGCAGCGTGAAACACTTCTCGGTGGAGATTATGGCCTGTGGGTTTAGAAAGCTTTGTTTATTGTTTATTTAGGTCCCAATTGGCTGTTGCTGTAGCAACTGAAGCCCATACAATGATCTGTGGTATCGTAAGATTTGAGTATTAGCTGCAATCAGTGTTGAAGGAGTCTATTACTGCCTGGCTGTTGTCCATTACTGTTGGCGATTCATGTGCAGAGTGGGTTCAAAATCCCAATTACAGATGTCTTGGAGAACATGCTGCTGGACTTTCCACTTCACCATCACAGTTTTCTCTCGAGGTGATGCTCTGCCTTTATAGGATGTCGGTGGCATCTGATAGATTTGTTTCTCTTGTAAATACAACATTTGAAAACCAGATGAATCCGGTCTACTTGATTTGAGTTAAGATGGTGACTGTAAATTCAAAGTACGGCTCCATATGACTCCCATTTGCCAGACTGACATTGTCTCATTATTTTTAATTTTGATACATATTTGTGTAATTGTTCTTGTTTTAAGCAGAAATGTAACAAAAGAAATATACTGTATATTTCCATGTTTATGTTTTATAAAGTTTGGGATCATTATGATTTTAAACAGTTCAGTTGTAGTAATTACATAAATTGTAATTTTAATAATATTTTTAACATGATCAAAAATGACGTCAAAAGCACAGCAACGTTGTAAAATAGTATTACAATTGAAAATGTTATTTTATTTGTATCAATTGTATTATCCCAATTTAAAATATTATGATGTCAAACTTTTAAAGTAATTTTTATGTTTAGTTATTATTTTTATTTTTAAGGTATTATATACACATATGTATATGACCAAAAATATTACAAAATATTATTACTTTTTAAAATAAGTGTTTAAAATCATAATCCAAAATCACGATTAAAATTCTAACCACTTTTAAAAGTATTTTACATTTCAATTGTATATATCTATATAAATTTAGTTTAGAATCTGTGTGATTGTATTTATTTTTTTAATAACGTCAAAATCGGTAATACTGTAAAATATTATTGCAATTTGAAATGTGTTTAAAATCATAATAATCCAATACCACTTTTAAAATTATTTTACGTTGCATACCATTAGAAATATTAATATTATAAAACATTATTGCAATTTAAAATAACTATTTTAAATATTAAAATATTTAACAATTAAACATAATTATCCCATTATTATTATTGTTATTATTATTATTATATTACAATTTTCAATTGTAATGATATTTTACAATGCCACTGTGTTTTTGACAGTTGTATTGATAATGTTCAAATATATAAACTATACTATCTTGTTTTAGGTATTTTTAGACATTTTTACTGGAAAACTAGTCAAAAATGCTCATTAAGAAAATGATTTTTGTTTTGCGGTGCACACAGATTCAAGGGCACATGTACCACAGAAGGTGCACTGTACACCGTTAATTAACTCATCTCCAGATATCCACTGTGGGATTTTATCTCAGTATTTTTGTTTTGGTAAATATATTTTGATTGTATCTAAGTAAACAAAACATTCGCACTGGGATTAGCACTCAATATGTTTCCACAGGGATATAAACTATCACTGTAACTTTTTTCATAATCATTCCATTTGGAAATGTAAGACTAACCAGATAAGCCAGAGTTGGTCCAGCAGCACAGCATCACCTCAGCTGGCAGATGGAGCTGGAGAAACACATGCTCAGTCAATTAGTATTGATGGGATACATGGAAAAGAGATGCTTGGTAACAAGTATCGACAGAAAAAGAGGGAAATTAATAATTAGTCTTGTTTCCTCTTATTCTGGGGTTGAGCATTTGTAGGCGTTTATCTGTAAGCATCTGTGAGCCGACTGAGTCCGTCTGGACGCTCACACTTCTGCCCCCACGCAGCACTAGTCCAGCACTGTCAATATTCCCTGTGTGTTCGAGAGCTCAGGATCTAATTGTGTGTTGATGGTTTGTCTCTGCCAGTCTGAATTGATTGACTGGATACGAGCCAGACCTTCAGCTCTGAGAGACTGATAACAAGAGCTGTGAAAGAACCACTACTGCAAACATATACCACCTTCCACATCTATCTATCTATCTATCTATCTATCTATCTATCTATCTATCTATCTATCTATCTATCTATCTATCTATCTATCTGTCTATCTATCTATCTATCTATCTGTCCGTTTGTCTGTCCTGCTATATATCGGTCTATCTATCATATCACTCTGTGTATTCATCATCCATCCATCCATCCATCCATCATCTGTCTGTCTGTCTGTCTGTATCTATCGTTTGATCATTCTATCTATCCTATCATTCTGTCCATCCATCCATCCATCCATCCATCCATCTGTCTGTCTGTCATTCTATCTATCTATCTATCTATCTATCTATCTATCTATCTATCTATCTATCTATCTATCTATCTATCTATCTATCTATCTATCTATCTATCTATCTATCTATCTATCTATCTATCTATCTGTCCGTTTGTCTGTCCTGCTATATATCGGTCTATCTATCATATCACTCTGTGTATTCATCATCCATCCATCCATCCATCCATCCATCTGTCTGTCTGTCTTTCTATCTATCTATCTATCTATCTATCTATCTATCTATCTATCTATCTATCTATCTATCTATCTATCTATCTATCTATCTATCTATCTATCTATCTATCTATCTATCTATCTATCTATCTATCTATCTATCTATCTATCTATCTATCTATCTATCTATCTATCTATCTATCTATCTATCTATCTATCTATCTATCTATCTATCTATCTATCTATCTATCTATCTATCTATCTATCTATCTATCTATCTATCTATCTATCTATCTATCTATCTATCTATCTATCTATCTATCTATCTATCTATCTATCTATCTATCTATCTATCTATCTATCTATCTATCTATCTATCTATCTATCTATCTATCTATCTATCTATCTATCTATCTATCTATCTATCTATCTATCTATCTATCTATCATTCTGTCCATCCATCCATCCATCCATCCATCCGTCCATCCATCCGTCCGTCCGTCCGTTTGTCTGTCTGTCTGTCTGTCTGTCTGTCTGTCGTTCTATCTATCTATCTATCTATCATTCTGTCCATCCATCCATCCATCCATCCGTTTGTCTGTCTGTCTGTCTGTCTGTCGTTCTATCTATCATTCTATCTATCCTATCGTTATCTATCTATTGTCTCTCTGTCTGTATTTCTGTATGTCTTCTCTCTCCTATCTTTCTGTCTATCTATCTATCTATCTATCTATCTATCTATCTATCTATCTATCTATCTATCTATCTATCTATCTATCTATCTATCTATCTATCTATCTATCTATCTATCTATCTATCTATCGTTGTGGTGTGGTATCTATAATTGTGGTGTGTAGGCAAATTTAAAAAGGTTAAAAAGGTCCAGGTCAAATATCTAAAAATAACTTGAAACTGCGTGAAATATTAATACTTCTTTTCAGAAATTATATATTGAATATCACTGTATGTTAGTGAATAATTTCACCAATTCAGTAAGGCAAAATACACTTATATTGATGAAAAATATAAATAAGTAAGAGATCTATGAAAGTCAGTCAAATTATCTTAGGATCTGCAAATGTGTCTTTTGAGTCAAGTAGAAACAAGTATAAAAATTTGCACCAAAGCCAACCTGGAAATTCATGCTGGTGGTAAGCTGGTCTTTTTCAGCAGGGGTACCTAATAAAGTGGCTGCTGAGTGTGTACAGCCATGCTAAACAGCAGAAGATCAGTATTGACTTCTAAATATTACCCAGCTTCCCACTTAGCATTCACTGCTTGCGTTGCAGTTTTACTGTAATTTTTTTTTTTTTTATGGGTACGATTTTGATTAGGAGTTTGTAAAACTCAATATCTTTATTAGTGGTGCAGAAACATTACTCCCACCACACACACAGTTCATCTGCTGGTCCTGGGAGACACTCGTCAGACAATTCTAGACAAGCTGTTTCAGCAACTTTCCAGCTGCTGCTAGAGTCTGATAGATTTTTTTTCACTGAAGCTAAGAGCTGGATAGGGTACAGAGAGGGGTGAGATAACTCATTTTAACCCACTGAAGCTTCAGGATTAGAACCAAAATTATACTTATCTGAAGCTGTAACAGTAATTGCGGCTATCTGGTCTTTATGCTGTTGAACTATGCAGAAAGCATTGAATGTTGTCTCTCTCATGTGTATTTTGCTGAGTGATGACCATAATTGAAAAGCTTTTGAAAGTCTTTGTTGGAGAACACGGCTTTTCGACTTTGCTCTGGCTGGGTCTCACCACAAGAGAACACTGCAGAAAATCATTTTATTAATCTTTTTTTGTCTTGATTTCCAGTAGAAATACTTTTGTTCAGACAGTATATGCTGTAATAATATTGTGTTTTTCCCCACCACATTGGCAAATATTAATTAATTTATTTTTATCTTAAACCTCAATAAATTGTTATATTTATGTGAAATACAATAAAGAAAATCGTCAAGAAGATAAAAAAGAACAATGCATTAACTTTATAAACACTGAATATTTTATTTATTTATTTATTTATTTATTATATTTTGTTTATTCTTATTCTTATGTTTTTTTGAATAAAAATACTTGAAAAGACAGAAATAATAATTTTCATTCTATCTTCTTCAGTAAAGAGAGACAAGTTACCACTGCAATGAGACTGAGAAAAATAAAGAAGGAAATTCAAGATTTTGCCTCCATAATCCTATTTTACACCTCAGCCCTCAAAACTGCATTAAATGTTTTGTGGTGTTTGCAGTAAGTCAGCATCAGATAATACAGATGGATGAATTGAACCCGGTGAGCTGTGATGAAAGTGAGAAAGAACAAGTGCAGATGAGAAATGCAACCCGAGCCAGTGCGAGGAATGAGAGATCTACTGTCAGCTGGAAAAAAATGAATGCAAGAAAGACAGACTGCAAGCAGATGGCTGAAATGAACAAAGACAGAGCAGGGAATGGGAGGGCTTAAAAGACACATAGAGAGATTACGAAGCACACAACTGCATTTCCAGCCTTTCTTTAATCTTTGTTGATTTAGTCTGAGCAGAAACAGTGGAGAAACTCTCCTGGTTTGATGAGAGACTTGTTTTACTTCTCCATGAAGACGATGTAATGGTGTTTGATGAATCGTTCTGGACAGTCCACTTGTGTTGTATTTAATTTGACATTTTTCCCCACACACGCAAACACATTAAAGGATTAGTTCACATAAAAATGAACAATTGCTGAAAATGTACTCACCCTCAGGCCATCCTAGATGTAAATGATTTTGTTTCTTCACTCGAACAGATATGATAAAAAAATTTTTTTTTTGAGATCTACAAACCGGTTTCCCTTCTACCTTCCATTGCAAAAACACTTGAACGAGTTGTTCAACCAAGTTTCTGCCTTTCTCACACAGAACAACCTCCTCAACAGCACCCAATCTGGCTTCAGAAGTGTATTTTCGACCGTGACTGCCTTGCTCTCAGTTGCTGAAGCCCTAAGACTGGCAAGAGCGGCTTCCAAATCTTCTATACTTATCTTGCTGGGTCTGTCCGCTGCTTTTGATATGGTGAACTACCAGATCCTCCTGTCAACCCTATTGGAAAATGGCATCTTAGGAACCACACTCCAGTGTTTTGAGTCTTACCTCTCAGTTCCTTCAAGGTATCTTGGAGAGGTGAGGTGTCCAAGCAACATCTAGCTACTGGGGTGCCTTAGGGCTCAGTTCTTGGACCACTTCTCTTCTCTGTCTACATGGCATCACTAGGTTCTCTCATTCAGAAACATGGCTTTTCATATCACTGCTATGATGATGACACTCAACTCTACCTCTCATTCCATCCTGATGATCCAACGATAGCTGCTTACATCTCAGCATGTCTAACAGACATTTCTTGTTGGATGATGGACCATCACCTTCAACTCAACCTGGCTAAGACAGAACTGCTTGTGGTTCCATCAAACCCATAGTTTCATCACAATTTCACCAACCAGTTAGGCTCATCAACAATAACTCCTTCAAAAACAGCCAGAAACTTTGGAGTTGTGATTGATGATAAGCTGAATTTCTCAGACCACATGCCTAAAACTGCCCGGTCCTGCAAATTTGCTTTATACAACATTTCAGAATACGCAACACAACTCCTTTTTCATGCTCTTCTTCTATCCAGGCTGGACTATTGCAGTGCTCTCTTGGCAGGTCTTCCAGCCACTTCTATCAAACCTTTACAATTAATCCAAAATGCCGCTGCAAGTTTAATCTTTAATGAGCTGAAAAGAATGCATGTCACACCTCTGTTCATCAATTTGCACTGGCTACCAGAAGTTGCTCGCATAAAATTCAAGGCATTAATGTTTGCCTACAAAACCACCACTGGCTTTGCACCCCTTTACCTAAATACACTATTTCAGAGTTATGTGCACACTAGAAGCTTGCGTTCTGCAAGTGAACGGTGTATTATTGTGCCATCCCAAAGAGGCACAAAATCACTTTCACTGACTTTTTCATTAACTGTTCCCTCCTGGTGGAATGACCTGCCCAACTCATCCGAGCAGCTGAGTCCTTAGCCATCTTCAAGAAACGGCTTAAAACACACCTGTTCCATCTTTATTTGACCCTCTAACTCTAGCACTTTCTATTTTATTTTTAATTCAACTTTATCTATTTGTCTTCTTTTTTATTAAAAAAACTAACTCTATCATTCTATTTTTCTATTCTATCTACTTGTTTTTCTTGTTGTGTTTGTGTTTATATATACTGTATGCATATATATATATATATATATATATATATATATATACAAGGGTGTGTGTGTATATATATAGATATAAATAAATAAAAAATATTTTGCTACGTGTACTGCGTTAGGCTAACCGAGACTTGTCATTTGCACTTAAATATTGTTGCTCTTTTGTTAGTTCTGATTTCTTCTATTGTCCTCATTTGTAAGTCGCTTTGTATAAAAGCGTCTGCTAAATGATTAATGTAAATAAAAATGAAAAAATGTAGCGTTACCTCACTTGCTCACCAGTGGATCCTCTGAGTCCAAACATCTGATAAAAACATCACAGTGATATGTTCTGATGAATATGTTCTGATGAAGAAACTCATCTAAATCTTGGATGAACTGAGTAGATTTTCATCAAATTAAAAAATGTGTGAGATATTCCTTTAGGTACGTTCAAACCACCCTTCAAACTCACAGCATCGATGTTTTTATTCTTTCTCTTTCTGCAGGTACATCAGTTTTTCAAGTGACAGCGACTGACGCAGATGACCCTACATATGGAAACAGCGCACGGGTGGTGTACAGCGTTCTGCACGGACAGCCATACTTCTCCGTCGACCCCAAAACTGGTAAATTCATGACGACTTTTCATCTTGTGTCTGTGAAGGTGAATCAATAGTGCTTTTATTGCTTGCAGATTTAAAACTGCTGCTGCATTTCGTCAAGTAGGTGTGCAATTAAAAACTACACTGCCCAGCTTTTCATATGACTTGTTCATATTAGACTGTGAAGTTTGTTTCTCAGCTGTGAGCAATAAAATACACCACCGGCACCCTTCACTGTTCAGAAATAGAGCTTGACATGTGTGCTGTATTGTTTGAATCTCGGCTCTATAATGGAGAGCATCCCTGGAGAATGAGGTGGAGAGTAAAGGCTTTCAGGGATAAAGACAGACGGCTGGAGAGAGAACAAGATTTAGAGTGCTTTAAGATGAATTTGGTGTTCATTAGCGGTGGACATTGTTTAAGGGTTTTTACAAGGAACCATTAAATATTAATGGAGACACAGTTTGTTTTGTGTCAAGAAGCAAAAGTTAAGATAGCGAGAAGAACAAAGGAAAGACAAAGGAAGGGGTAAGGAAAGAAGTATGGAAGGAGTCATATAGGAAGGACAGATAAATACAGACAGAAAGAAAAAAGGGAGAAAGGAAGGGAAAAAAGGAAAAACAAAAATAATGAATGGAACAAAAGAAAATAGGAAGGACAAAGAAAAAGAAGGCAAGATATAAAGAAGGAAAAAAAGAAAGGAGGGAAAATGTAGTGGGAAGGAGGAAAAGAAACAAAGAAGCTAGGATAAATATAGGAAGGAATGACATAAGTCAGGACAGAAAAAAGCAAAGGAGAAAATAAGGATGGAAAGAGAAATATATTAAGGAAGGAATGAGAAAGACAGAAAATAAGGAATAAAATATAAAAAAGGGGAAAATAAGGAAGGAAGAAAAAGAAGGAAAGAAAAATGTACATGGGAAGGAATGAATATGGAAAGACAGGAAGGAAGAAAGGAAAAGTAAGTAAGGACATGAAGAAGAAAGGAAGGGAGATTGGAAAGATATATTGTAGGGAAGGAATAGGGAAGAAAACAAAAAAGGAAGGAAAGTTTGGGAAAAGCAAAAAGGGTTGGGAAGGAAACAAGTGAAGAGGAAGCAGAATGCAATAAAACCGTGTGCTGTAGACAGAGCTGTTTTTGACAGGGTGGAAACAGTGTTGTTTTACACTACCATTAAGACATGTTAACCAAACTATGTTACAGACTTTTCATTAAGACCCTAAAGAATCATATCAACTTGGGCATCCAAAATGGTTATGTGCACACTAGAAGCTTGCGTTCTGCAAGTGAACGGTGTATTATTGTGCCATCCCAAAGAGGCACAAAATCACTTTCACTGACTTTTTCATTAACTGTTCCCTCCTGGTGGAATGACCTGCCCAAATCATCCGAGCAGCTGAGTCCTTAGCCATCTTCAAGAAACGGCTTAAAACACACCTGTTCCATCTTTATTTGACCCTCTAACTCTAGCACTTTCTATTTTATTTTTAATTCAACTTTATCTATTTGTCTTCTTTTTTATTAAAAAAACTAACTCTATCATTCTATTTTTCTATTCTATCTACTTGTTTTTCTTGTTGTGTTTGTGTTTATATATACTGTATGCATATATATATATATATATATATATATATATATATACAAGGGTGTGTGTGTATATATATAGATATAAATAAATAAAAAATATTTTGCTACGTGTACTGCGTTAGGCTAACCGAGACTTGTCATTTGCACTTAAATATTGTTGCTCTTTTGTTAGTTCTGATTTCTTCTATTGTCCTCATTTGTAAGTCGCTTTGTATAAAAGCGTCTGCTAAATGATTAATGTAAATAAAAATGAAAAAATGTAGCGTTACCTCACTTGCTCACCAGTGGATCCTCTGAGTCCAAACATCTGATAAAAACATCACAGTGATATGTTCTGATGAATATGTTCTGATGAAGAAACTCATCTAAATCTTGGATGAACTGAGTAGATTTTCATCAAATTAAAAAATGTGTGAGATATTCCTTTAGGTACGTTCAAACCACCCTTCAAACTCACAGCATCGATGTTTTTATTCTTTCTCTTTCTGCAGGTACATCAGTTTTTCAAGTGACAGCGACTGACGCAGATGACCCTACATATGGAAACAGCGCACGGGTGGTGTACAGCGTTCTGCACGGACAGCCATACTTCTCCGTCGACCCCAAAACTGGTAAATTCATGACGACTTTTCATCTTGTGTCTGTGAAGGTGAATCAATAGTGCTTTTATTGCTTGCAGATTTAAAACTGCTGCTGCATTTCGTCAAGTAGGTGTGCAATTAAAAACTACACTGCCCAGCTTTTCATATGACTTGTTCATATTAGACTGTGAAGTTTGTTTCTCAGCTGTGAGCAATAAAATACACCACCGGCACCCTTCACTGTTCAGAAATAGAGCTTGACATGTGTGCTGTATTGTTTGAATCTCGGCTCTATAATGGAGAGCATCCCTGGAGAATGAGGTGGAGAGTAAAGGCTTTCAGGGATAAAGACAGACGGCTGGAGAGAGAACAAGATTTAGAGTGCTTTAAGATGAATTTGGTGTTCATTAGAGGTGGACATTGTTTAAGGGTTTTTACAAGGAACCATTAAATATTAATGGAGACACAGTTTGTTTTGTGTCAAGAAGCAAAAGTTAAGATAGCGAGAAGAACAAAGGAAAGACAAAGGAAGGGGTAAGGAAAGAAGTATGGAAGGAGTCATATAGGAAGGACAGATAAATACAGACAGAAAGAAAAAAGGGAGAAAGGAAGGGAAAAAAGGAAAAACAAAAATAATGAATGGAACAAAAGAAAATAGGAAGGACAAAGAAAAAGAAGGCAAGATATAAAGAAGGAAAAAAAGAAAGGAGGGAAAATGTAGTGGGAAGGAGGAAAAGAAACAAAGAAGCTAGGATAAATATAGGAAGGAATGACATAAGTCAGGACAGAAAAAAGCAAAGGAGAAAATAAGGATGGAAAGAGAAATATATTAAGGAAGGAATGAGAAAGACAGAAAATAAGGAATAAAATATAAAAAAAGGGGAAAATAAGGAAGGAAGAAAAAGAAGGAAAGAAAAATGTACATGGGAAGGAATGAAAATGGAAAGACAGGAAGGAAGAAAGGAAAAGTAAGTAAGGACATGAAGAAGAAAGGAAGGGAGATTGGAAAGATATATTGTAGGGAAGGAATAGGGAAGAAAACAAAAAAGGAAGGAAAGTTTGGGAAAAGCAAAAAGGGTTGGGAAGGAAACAAGTGAAGAGGAAGCAGAATGCAATAAAACCGTGTGCTGTAGACAGAGCTGTTTTTGACAGGGTGGAAACAGTGTTGTTTTACACTACCATTAAGACATGTTAACCAAACTATGTTACAGACTTTTCATTAAGACCCTAAAGAATCATATCAACTTGGGCATCCAAAATGGGCATCCGATAACCCCTTTAAGTTGGTAAAATGGTTTGCAATCACATTAACCTTGAAGCAAGAAACATTACCACACAGCCTCTGACATTATGCATGTCAAATCTCCCAAGTAGTTTCAACTAACATGCTGTTGATTTTCTTTTATTTGTCATAGAGGTAAAATATGCCGCTGTCCATGGTGCTGAAATGCTCTACTCCTTTATTGTAATTTATGGTACTGTCCATGGTGCTGAAACACCCCACGCTTCACTACTTTACCTGTCTCTCACAGACACAAGCATCTGAAATGCATAGTCATGACCACAATATAATGACTATTTTGAGAAATACTGCTAGAAGAGCAAAGAAGTTGTTGATGATAATCACTAGACACCTCACAGCCTTCACACAGGCTCTCGCAAATCCCATCCATCAGTACTGGCAGACTAGTGCTTTGATAATGCAGTCCATCCAGATTTGTAAACATTTGGCCTTTACTTAAGACTAATGCAGCATTTTGCAGGGGAACTGTGAAGAATTTTGTTTTGCACAGTTGTCAAGAGCATGCAGGCATATCAATGACTTTGGTGAGAGTTTTTGGAGATGAAAAGCTTAATGGAATTGTGGCGAGAGACAGTATCAGGTTTGCCAGACTGAGTTTATTTTAGATGGTGTACAAGGACTTAATGCATTCAGACAGGAGACATGAGAACCGATTGAGGGGATTGTATGAGAAAGAGAAAAAGACAAGAACGAAAGCCTTGCTTTAGTGTAGTGTCTGTTAGTGATACTTCACTTTCAATCTCTCACAAACTATCTTTCAGGACATTTAATACTGTAGTGTACACAAATATCCCATTTGGAGATGTATAAAATGAATATACTGAAATGTGCCAGCACATATCTTGAGTACCTCGAAAGCAACATGGAATAAAAATTTACCATTTTCTCTTTCTCAAGACACATTTATTTTTTTGTCGTATTTTGCATGATTCATCAGTTTACTCTAAAGAAATGTCTTCATAATCTAT
>NW_015505220.1:1709830-1712201 GCF_001515645.1 Sinocyclocheilus grahami | reverse complement strand
CTCTCTCTCTATATATATATATATATATATATATATATACACACATCGACACATGTTTTCATTCATTACATTTACTTTTATATATTCAATACATACCATATATTCAATTTACAAGCATTACAATGGGGAAGAGACTATAATAATAATAATAATAATAATAATAATAGTAATACAGTGTGTGTGTGTGTGTGTGTGTGTGTGTTTATTTATACTTCTTATGGCACTTTGCTCTCAGCGCAGGCAAAATCTCAGTATTTGTTTTGTTTTTTTTTCAGCTCACATGACAGCTTACATGAGGGTAGCAGCTTGAAGTTTAGTTAGATACCTTTCTTATAATATTATCAAACTGATTTCTGTATTTTTAATTAACAACATTAATCTTTCAGAATGACACAAACTTACTAATCATCAAATCACATTCATGTCTGTGCTTTCGTTTAACTCCAAAATGAGGTAAATAAATAACTGTTTTTCATTACTTTAAAAAAAAAAGGTGCAGAGTTGAGACAATTGATTACAATTTAAAACAATATTTTATTTTTAATTTGGTTAAAGAAAAAAATCTGTAACATTTAAAATACATTATTTTTAAAATACATTAATAAATTATCAGCTTTGCAGTTTAGAAATGGGGACATTGCAAGAAATTACAACAATTACTCAACTTTTTATACTTATACAATACAAACTTATGGGATCCGAAGGTTTTTGAAAGATGTTTCTTTTGCTCACTAAGGTTGCATTTATTTAATCAAAAATACAGAAAACCTGTAATATTGTGAAATGATTCAAATGTAAAATAACTGTTTTCTATTTGAATATATTTAAAAATGTTTTTTTTTTTTTGCATCATTACTCCAGTCTTCAGTGTCACATGATCCTTCAGAAATTATTCTAATATGCTGATTTGGTCCACAATAAAAAATTCTCATTATTATCAAACATTTCTCAAATATTCTCATTAAATCAACCGTTGAAACTCTTTTTTTTTCTCAGGATTTTTTGATAAACAAGTCCAAAAGAACAGCATTTATTTAAAATAGGTGTACCAATGCAGAATTTGAACTTTTATTTAATTGACAAAAGTACAAAGAAAATATTTATATATTAAGTTTTCACTGACCAACGTAAATTTATTTTGTAAATATGAACAAATTTAGATTTTGACGACTGCAACACACTCCAAAACACGTTGGGACAGAGGCATGTTTAACTGTGTCACATCAACCTTGCTTTTAATTACAATGTTTCATTGTTTGAGAATTGAGGATACTAACTGTTAAAGTTCTGCAAGCAAAATGTTTGTCTCGCTTGATACAAGACTTCAGATGCTCAGCAGTCTGTGATTGTTGTTGTCTGATTCTCCTTTTCATGATTAGCCATTTATTTTCAATAGGAGACAGATCTGCTGGCCAGTCTAGCACATTCACTCTGTCTTTACGAAACCACACTGCTATAGTACATGCAGAATGAGAGCTGGCATTGTCTTGATCTAATAACCATGGACGTCCCATGAAAGATATCATCTTGATGGCAGTATATATCTCTGTACAATCCCAATATATGCCTCCATGTCAATAGTACCTTCGCACATATGCCAGTCACCCATGCTGTTTGCTCTGCTGCACCCCCATACCATGACAGACGTTTGCTTTTGCTTCTGTCTTTTGGTCTTTGGGACTGAGAACTTGAAATCCATTTTTTTCCCAGAAACAAGTTGAAATGTGGACTCATCTGAGTACAGCACACATTTCCATCTGAGATGAGCTCTGGCCCAGAGAACCCGGCGGCATTGCTGCATAGAATTGATGCATATTTTTCTCCTAGAGTAACAGAGTTTCAAGTTGCATTTCTTGATGCAGCAGCAGACTGTGTTAAGTGATAGCAGTTTTCTGAAGTACTCCTGAGCCCATGTGGCTGTATTTAACACTGTAGCATGATGGTTTCTTATGCAATGCCATCTGAGGGCTCAATGGTCAAGCACATTCAACTGAGGTGTACTGCCTTGCCCTACATGTACTGTGATTTCTCTGGATTCCCTGAATCTTTTCACAATATTATGTATGGTACTAAGTGAAAGACCTAAATTCTTTGGAATTTTACATTGCGAAATGTGATTTGATTTGTTTGACACTTCTCTCATAAAAATTTGGCACAAAGTGATGATTTTATACCCAAACATGATATCCTCACCTATTTCTATTTCACCTGCTTACTCTGAACTGTTTCAAAACAGTTTAACTTGGATATTCTATAACCTTTTCACTTTTATTTGGGCTCTGTCCCAACTTTTTTGGAATGCGTTGCAGCTGTCGAAAACCAAATGTGTTTATATTTACAAAATACATTTACGTTGGTCAGTGAAAACTTT
>NW_015505220.1:1705846-1709814 GCF_001515645.1 Sinocyclocheilus grahami | reverse complement strand
TATATATATATATATATATATATATATATATATATATATATATATACTGTATATTTATCATTTATTTGTTTATTTGTTTTGTTTTTTTTTCAGCTCACATGACAGCTTACATGAGGGTAGCAGCTTGAAGTTTAGTTAGATACCTTTCTTATAATATTATCAAACTGATTTCTGTATTTTTAATTAACAACATTAATCTTTCAGAATGACACAAACTTACTAATCATCAAATCACATTCATGTCTGTGCTTTCGTTTAACTCCAAAATGAGGTAAATAAATAACTGTTTTTCATTACTTTAAAAAAAAAAGGTGCAGAGTTGAGACAATTGATTACAATTTAAAACAATATTTTATTTTTAATTTGGTTAAAGAAAAAAATCTGTAACATTTAAAATACATTATTTTTAAAATACATTAATAAATTATCAGCTTTGCAGTTTAGAAATGGGGACATTGCAAGAAATTACAACAATTACACAACTTTTTATACTTATACAATACAAACTTATGGGATCCGAAGGTTTTTGAAAGATGTTTCTTTTGCTCACTAAGGTTGCATTTATTTAATCAAAAATACATAAAACCTGTAATATTGTGAAATGATTCAAATGTAAAATAACTGTTTTCTATTTGAATATATTTAAAAATGTTTTTTTTTTTTTGCATCATTACTCCAGTCTTCAGTGTCACATGATCCTTCAGAAATTATTCTAATATGCTGATTTGGTCCACAATAAAAAATTCTCATTATTATCAAACATTTCTCAAATATTCTCATTAAATCAACCGTTGAAACTCTTTTTTTTTCTCAGGATTTTTTGATAAACAAGTCCAAAAGAACAGCATTTATTTAAAATAGGTGTACCAATGCAGAATTTGAACTTTTATTTAATTGACAAAAGTACAAAGAAAATATTTATATATTAAGTTTTCACTGACCAACGTAAATTTATTTTGTAAATATGAACAAATTTAGATTTTGACGACTGCAACACACTCCAAAACACGTTGGGACAGAGGCATGTTTAACTGTGTCACATCAACCTTGCTTTTAATTACAATGTTTCATTGTTTGAGAATTGAGGATACTAACTGTTAAAGTTCTGCAAGCAAAATGTTTGTCTCGCTTGATACAAGACTTCAGATGCTCAGCAGTCTGTGATTGTTGTTGTCTGATTCTCCTTTTCATGATTAGCCATTTATTTTCAATAGGAGACAGATCTGCTGGCCAGTCTAGCACATTCACTCTGTCTTTACGAAACCACACTGCTATAGTACATGCAGAATGAGAGCTGGCATTGTCTTGATCTAATAACCATGGACGTCCCATGAAAGATATCATCTTGATGGCAGTATATATCTCTGTACAATCCCAATATATGCCTCCATGTCAATAGTACCTTCGCACATATGCCAGTCACCCATGCTGTTTGCTCTGCTGCACCCCCATACCATGACAGACGTTTGCTTTTGCTTCTGTCTTTTGGTCTTTGGGACTGAGAACTTGAAATCCATTTTTTTCCCAGAAACAAGTTGAAATGTGGACTCATCTGAGTACAGCACACATTTCCATCTGAGATGAGCTCTGGCCCAGAGAACCCGGCGGCATTGCTGCATAGAATTGATGCATATTTTTCTCCTAGAGTAACAGAGTTTCAAGTTGCATTTCTTGATGCAGCTCTTTCTCACACACACACACACACACACACACACACACACACACACACACACATACTCTCAGTTAAGTAGGCTAATTTCTCTGCTGATCAGGGAGTCTGGAGGGTTTCAGCATGTGTGTTTCGAGCTTCTCTGACACAGATCAGGGACTCTCTAAAAGGAAGGATTAGTGCAACTTCCTGTTCTGATCAAATTAGAAAAGCACGCCAGTTTGTCAAGGCCTTCCCCAGCCGCTAATGCTTTCCAACATATTACCAAGCCCTCCTGCACTATTTTTACCTCCAGAGACAAAAGAGCACATATTTATCGCAGACAGATTTATCTCCGTATGCTCTATGTAGTAAGTTTTCATTTAAACTCTTTGAATTGGGTGCAGTTGTTCTATCTGAATCTACATCTTCATCTAGAATCTAGAAGTTCAGCAGTTTGTGGTATACTGTTCACACAAGACTGTTTTTGAAGTTAGCTTGAAATAAAAATTGGTCTTATTATGTACACCTTTGCTCACCTAGACTGACCTTCTCTATAAAAGCACAGGCTGCGTAAGATGGAGCGATAGGAGATTACAGACAGACGGTGTGAGGAAGAGACGAGTAAAAGGCTTAAACCAGTTTTGCTCACTCAGCGAACGCTGGGTCAGACTTGCCACTTGTTTCTTGTTCCTCACTGGTTTCCATAGAGATTTCTTCCAAGAATACTATGGGATTCTTAATGGTTCTGGTCTACAGTGCCCTCTGATGGAAGGATGGATGGGATTTTATGGGGGTTTTTCGTTATTTGGGGGCTTCCCGGAAGCCTTCTTGTACATCCTAATAGCAAATACTACACTCTCCCTCATTTACAGCAAGCCTGTTTCATATTTCCTCAAGAGCACTTACCAATCCCACACAATAAACTTGAGTGATAGCTGCGGAGAGACACTCTCTCAACCCTGACGGATGAAGAAAAGGTCACAACATTAGTCTTTGTGTTGTTTTAATGGAGTGAATGGCTGTGTGCCAGAGACTTGTGTTGCCTTAGGAGCCTAGGTTAAATAATGCTGCAGCTCGGGTAATATCTCTGCCACGCCACCGGGGCTCGAGGCTTGGCAGGCAAGAAATGGAGTTATGGCATTAAAACAGGAGAAATGGATGGGAGATTCATTTTGGAAAGTTTACAAACCTCTTTTCGTACCCATGTGCTGGGCTTTTGTTCGCTGAGATGCATTCTGGGAAATCTTCCAGCGAACGCTTGTGTATTAGAAGACAATTTGGATGCGTTTATGACATTGTTTATTTCATGCCTCTTCTCATCTGTAAATTATCAGCTCCCAGAACAAGGGCTGGTGACTGATCCAACAGGTTTGATGGGGGGGACGGGGACGGGGACGGGGGGGGGCGCTTGGGTTGGGATGTTGGAATTCACAGAAGATGAAGCATAAATAAAAGAGTGCATTAAACAACAAATGCAGCCGAGCTAGTTTGCTCAAACCTTCATCTATAACGTTTTGTAAATGGCAAGTGCCGAATGTCACATGGTTTTCTTGGTTGTGATGGGTGCAATGCAGGGTTATTATTGGTAATAACAATTCAAATAATTTTTTATTACTTTAAATAAAATAAAATATTTATTAAAAATATATTTCTTTTTTTAGTTTAAGGTTGGAGTACTATAATAACTGCAATTAAATAAAAACTATAAACATATATTTAAAACAATAAAATGGACAGAAACTAACAACATTTCTAAAACTTTAACTGAGATTAAATGACATTAAACGAGAACAGACGATATAAAAAATAAATCTGATTCAAAATAGTAAGAAATGTTTTTATTTATTTAATTTTTTTTAATTGTCAAGTGGTTTTATATTTATTCATAATTGTAATTTATGTCATTTATATGTTTGTTTGTACTTTTATTATTTTGACTTTAAAAAGTGCAGATGGGTTTAATTTTACTTATACTACGGGGCCGTTGAATGCTTGAATCTGATTGGCTGACGAGCGTTCTGAGGTGTGCAATTATTTTCAGGGAAATGCACGGCGAACGTAGTTCCAGGCAGCTCTCTTGACCACATCACAGTTCCATATCACTTCGCATTGTTAACTGTAATAACAGAAATTAGCATACAGTACCTATACAGCACACAGGAATCACTGCAATCACACGTGCTCGCACACGCACACTACGGTCACGCAGTTTGCACAAAAAGGTGTTGTCAGCGCTGCCCTGACGATTTGATCAGTTAGCCTATATAGTGTAGCAACTTAAAGGCTACACATGACATTTCTCACTAGCGCTGTTTAG
>NW_015505220.1:1703731-1705656 GCF_001515645.1 Sinocyclocheilus grahami | reverse complement strand
AACGGCTCAAGCCTCCATTACCAGCTTTAAAATGACGTTTTGGAACTAGCAAAAGAGGCGTTGGATGAGATGCGGTTTAAGTACAAAAACCGGACGAATGCCTTTAAATATATAATCTGATCGATGTCTTGAGGTGTGGTAACTGTAGTATAATCGGAATAATTGACTCCGGGAGTTGAATTACACCATTACACCTCGGGTGTGCATTATTTTTCGGCCCGGAGTCAATTATTCCTTACTTAAAAACTATAATAGTGTATCAATAATTTAAAACACTCTCAGAAAATAAATTGCAAAAATATTGTACTGTATGTATATTTTAGGTACTAATATGTACCTTTAAGTACTAATATGCATCCTTTAGGGGTAAATTAGGTTTCACAGAGTACTGTTTCAGGGACGGTTTGTTCATTTATTTATTTATTTGTATTTATTTATTTTTCCTCTGCGAGTGAAATAACTGTGGTGTGATCTGGTTTTCTTGCATCACTTGTAGTGCAGATTGAGTATAATGACTTTCCTTTTCGACCTTTTGATGTCACCAAACCCTCTTGACAAAATTGCTAATGAGTTTCCTAATAAATATTGTAAATGTATGTGCAACCCTGAGGAAAAGATCAGCATATGTTGTTCTGGATGCTGATCCTTGGCAAGGGATGCTTGTGTACCCATCAGGCATCATAACTGCAGTAGCTTGACCAACCAGACTATGGCTTCACTAGAAAAAAAGGAAGAAAAAAAACATGATGGTTGGCTGTCAGAAAGAAACTGGCTTTGACCAGCATTAAATACTAAAATAGACTACATGCATGTGATTGCAAAAACGTGGTTGACTACATGGGGAGACTTTTATTGTTTTATTTTTTATCTTTGTTTATTTTTATTTGTTTTTATTGACTTGGAAAGTCCAATTCTCAAATGTTTTTATTTTATTTTATTGTATTATTTTTGGCCTCAGATATGGGCCTGATTTCCTGTCATCTCGTTTGACTTGGGCCACTTAGCAATCACTAAAACACCCTAGCAACACACAGCAATGCCCTTCCATCATGGTGGTCAGTTTTGCATCGGCTGACATTGTCTGTACAAACCCAGTAAGAAAGTTCAATTGTATGGTGTTTCTCTTGGGTATTTTTGGAACTGTACAAGATATTCGGGTCTGTCCCTGGTGCATTCAGCAGCCTTTGCCCTGCTCTGACTGTGACAGGTGAGAATGGTCAACCAAACTTGCCCTGCATGTTAATACTGCCACCTGCAGTCACTCATGCCTCGACCCGCATCTAATGTTCTAACCTGCCCACGCACAGCTAATCTTGAGGCTGTCAACCCGACACTCTTCACATGCCATCATCTTCATTTCTCTGTGTGTTTATTTTGGTTCTTCATTATCATGAGGGAAATGAAACAAAACAAGCATTTAAAAAGATTTTAGTCAATAACCAGGAAAACCGACGGTTATTTATGGTCTACGCAAAACCACTTTTCACTGTAATAATGACAAATCAATATTTTCTCTCTGTTTGCACTTCATAAATTAAAGTGAAAAATGAATCAGTCAATTATAGGGATGCAAGCGGCGCGCTGAATTCCTTTTGCGAGGCCAACTCAACGCCCAGCCTGTTTATTCATGAGTCTGTAATCTGTTCTTTAATGGCTTGCGTGTATTGACTGAGTGTCACAGTCAAAGCCCTCTATCAGAGAAAGCCGCAGGCTACCGGCACTATTGTTTTCAAGCAAATATAAAGCAGGATCGGATTGCCTGATAACACTTCCATTTTGTAAAGAGCGATTGTTCCTGCCGTTCCTCCTTGACTGAACATCCCTCAAATCTGACACAAATAAAATCTAACATTCTCAACATATTTGGCCCATCTGGATGAGTTTTTGTGGCTGTCGGGATGTAATCACAGAAGAAGCAAAGCTTT
>NW_015505220.1:1699658-1700872 GCF_001515645.1 Sinocyclocheilus grahami | reverse complement strand
TTACTTTCATATTTAAAACTATTTCATATTTGTATATTAAAAAAAAAACTTTTAATTTAAAATTGTACTTTAAAACAACATTATTTATGCAGTTATAATTTTGCAGCGTAAATGCATTCATGGCATGCCGCATGCTACATTTGAGCTTCATTACATTTGTCTGTGTAAAAATTCATCTAAATGCCACTTCAGCTGCTTCACTTTATTCTGAAGTGGAAAGATCATTAGATTCATTTAATTGGTAACAGTCCTATAGTGTCTCATTATATTAACTGTATTTTTTTTTACTATTTGATAATACAACTTATTAATATTTGTTAAAACAGTCAAATGTAACTATTTGATATGAAAAATTAGGCATAGCCTACATTTAATAAGGTTAGTAAAAAGACTGCCTTTTACATAGGCAAAATGACCTGGAAATCAATTTAAGTAAATTTTAGTATGCAGTTGTGAACTTTAATCATATAAAATATAATTACTCAGCAACAAAATTATGGGCGGTGAAAATGCTGAGTGACTAGTAATTTTGGAAAACCACTAGCCACTGTGGCTGCTGAGCAAAAAAGTTAATCTCAAGCCCTGATTGTGTGACACATTGTGTGATTCAGAGCCTGAGATGTGTTTGGACCGGAGAATGGATTGCCACTGAATTGGTTCCTGGATTTACTTTGGACTTAAATGCACCTAATAATATGTAAATGTTAAAAAGATATGGAGCTAAATAATGGACAATGCATAACAATTCTAACTAATAGCAATATTCTCTTTTATGCAGCATCATATCTGTTACACTGTGGCACGATGTTGCTTCTGGGCAGCACATTTAAGCAATTCCTCAAAACATACAAATAATTAATTTGACTCTAAATTTCAAAAACAAATGTGAATCATATTTGTGATGGGTGAAAAATTTATAAAAATGTTTTTGTGAGCACAGTTCTCTAGAGCAATATGTGTGACCTCCGCATTCTGCACCAAAATGCCAGAAAAACATTTTAAAATGTTTGCCAGAAAGCAGTGCTTTTTATTGCTTTATCCGAAGTTCTTTTATTTTTTGCCAGTGTGATTCATGCACAAAAGTGAAAAATGAGTTTGTTATCCTGAGGTAACATTGTTCATAAACAAGCATGATTTAACTAAAATTTCAACTGTCAGAAGACAGGATTGTGCAGAGCTATTGTTTGATGACTATTCTGTGAGTGTGTGACATT
>NW_015505220.1:1681684-1698660 GCF_001515645.1 Sinocyclocheilus grahami | reverse complement strand
AAAATAAAATAAACTAAAGAAATAGCAATAGAAGTAAGGTTTGACAAGACCAGGTGGCGTTTCTCCTCGCCAAATCTTAGATTGTCTGATTCGGTCTGATATCCTACACTTGCCTGACCGGACAACAAACATAGTCTTTGTGTGAAAGAATCTCAAACAAATCAAAACAAAAGAAGAAATCAAAACAAATGAATGCAACTGCACACAGAAGAAACATACTACTGCGGTAAAAATGTAGCTTTTATATTTCTATAACATATGATATAGCCTAGTTAAGCAACATGACACGACCAAAAGTATGCAGTTTACCCTGAAAACAGTAGCTAGTTAATAATAATAATAATAATAATAATAATAATAATTCCTTACATTTATATAGCGCTTTTCTGGGCACTCAAAGCGCTTTACATAGAAGGGGGAATATCCTCAACCACCACCAGTGCTCAGCATCCACCTAGATGATGTGACGGCAGCCATAGTGCGCCAGAACGCCCACCACACACCAACTTATTGGTGGAGAGGAGACAGAGTGATGAAGCCAATAAGTAGATATGGGGATGGTTAGGAGGCCATGATGGTCAGAGGCCAATGGGCGAATTTGGCGAAAGACATCCTGGATTTTTTAATGACCACAGAGAGTCAGGACCTCGGTTTAACGTCTCATCCGAAAGACGGTGCTTTTTGTCAGTATAGTGTCCCCGTCACCACACTGGGGCGTTAGGACCCACACAGACCACAGGGTGAGCACCCTCTGCTGGCCTCACTAACACCTCTTCCAGCAGCAACCTAGTTTTCCCAGGAGGTCTCCCATCCAGGTACTGACCAGGCTCAAACCTGCTTAGCTTCAGTGGGCAACCTATAATAATAGCCTATTAAGTGACTTAGGCTACAATTTAAGCAGTCAGTGCTGAGTGTTTGTGCTCGATTTAACGAAAATAGCTCCAAACAAAGATCACCGCATTAGTCGCGCATGTCTGAGCAACACACGCAGTGTTTCGTTACCAAGTGATTCAGTGTATCGAACGAATCAAGGATTCAGTAACCCGTTTATAAAAACAGGCACTTGGTTCATTCTTGAATGAATCAGCCGTCTGAACGAATCGTTTGAATGAATGACTCAATGACTCACTCAATAAGACAGTCACTTGCTGCCACCTGCTGGCGGTTTACTTTCATATTTAAAACTATTTCATATTTGTATATTAAAAAAAAAACTTTTAATTTAAAATTGTACTTTAAAACAACATTATTTATGCAGTTATAATTTTGCAGCGTAAATGCATTCATGGCATGCCGCATGCTACATTTGAGCTTCATTACATTTGTCTGTGTAAAAATTCATCTAAATGCCACTTCAGCTGCTTCACTTTATTCTGAAGTGGAAAGATCATTAGATTATTAAGGTGTGTGATTGAATGGCTGCAGATGACGGTTCAGTTCACCTGTACTTCAGTGTTTTGTTCTCATTTGAATGCTAGTGTAAGGCATACAGAAACTGACCTTGGCTTAGAAAAGACTTTACAGACACAAGAGCGCTTATCTGTTTTATTTTAACAAGTAATACAAATGGTCACTGCTGCGTACGATTGTTTTGAAATGAGACAAAGCCAAGAATGAAGTATAGATATGAGCCTATGGTGTGTAAATGTGATATTTATTCACACAAACTTTATGTTTTTGGCACATTTTTACCAAAAAAAAAAGCATTGTGTTGATCAGCATTCAGGGTTGTGGAAAGACACCCCCTCCCCCTTCCATATGATTGTAAAGTGCTTTGGGTGTACAGCAATACACAATAAAGCTCTATATAAATGCCTCATTCATTCATTCATTCATTCATTTATTCATTCATTCATTCAAGTGATGTTACAATCAATTTTGAAATTATACTTGTATTTAAAGAAAAGCAACAATTATGTGGTCACTAGTCATTTTAATAATTATAGAAAACATTATTATTAGTAGTAGTAGTAGTAGTAGTACTATTAACAAAAAGAATACATCAGTGCTGTTCTTATAAAAACATGATGCAAGAAATGAATGTTTAATAATAGTTATTACTATTATTAGTATTAATAATAATAATAATAATAATATTCTTTATTATTATTATTTAAAAAATGTAATAGCAAAAACATAAATAATGCATCATAATGCTGTTATAATAACAGCATGGTGCAAGAAATGAATGTTTAATAATAGAAACTATTATTATTATTATTATTAAAGAATATTAATAACAACAACACCAACAATAATGCATCGTATTGCTGTTCTTATAACAACATTATGCAATAAACTAATGTTTAATAATAGTAACTATTATTATTATTATTATTATTATTAATAAAGAATATTAATAACAACAACAATGTGTCATATTGCTGTTCTTAAACAACATGATGCAATAAACTAATGTTTAATAATAGTAACTATTATTATTATTATTATTATTATTAATAAAGAATATTAATAACAACAACAATGTGTCATATTGCTGTTCTTAAACAACATGATGCAATAAACTAATGTTTAATAATAGTAACTATTATTATTATTGTTATATACATAAGAAGAAGAAGAAGAAGAAGAAGAAGAAATGTTACCTTTTTTTAAACACTGGTTTCTGTCATTATATTCGTAAAACACTATAACACGAATGCTTGTGGCTTATTGCTTTTATAGTGCAAATGATGTACATAATGTATGCCGTATGTTTGTTTGTGTATGTTTTGCAGGAATCATCAGAACAGCGCTGGCAGACATGGATCGAGAGGCGAGAGAACATTACTC
This sequence comes from Sinocyclocheilus grahami, assembly GCF_001515645.1. NCBI lineage: Eukaryota > Metazoa > Chordata > Actinopteri > Cypriniformes > Cyprinidae > Sinocyclocheilus > Sinocyclocheilus grahami. The sequence continues at coordinate 1,695,867 of NW_015505220.1, read as the reverse complement.
AGTGATGATTCAAGCCAAAGACATGGCGGGGCAGGTGGGAGGGCTGTCGGGCTCCACCACCGTCAACATCACGCTAACCGACATCAACGACAACCCACCCAAGTTCCCTCAGAGTGAGTGATGGGAAACCAGCGTGAAAACAAAACTGAGTGGCAACATATTGCTGTGAATGGACATCAGACATCTGCTCCAAGACCTAGTGAACAACCTAGTGAGGCAGTATTTCTGCCTATGTACAGAGTTCCAAATCTGCCACAAATTTATGCTGGTCTTTTACTGAAGGTCTTGGGGTTGTTTTAAGATACCGCATGATATTCACTCCTGAACACTCCATCCTGACTGAATCTTAAGCGAATATGTGAGAGATTGAAGGACTTCTTGATTATTATGCTTTAGATATTGGCTAAAAGAACCGAAATAGCTTGACCTCGCTTTTCTCCAATTCTTCATCTGCTTCATCTTCTTATGGATACTACATAATTAGATGGAAGAGATGGAAATATACCTTACATACTTTAGATGGAGTCTCGCTATCAGATGACTCAACATATAAATTGTGCATTGCAGTGTAATTTTTTACCATTAATTAGCATGAAGAGTATAGAGGCAAGACCAGCATGTTATAGTGTGTAAGCATCCAATTATGAGACTTGTGTCTTGAGTTTTTGTAGTCTTATTTTTATCCACAGAAACAGAGCACGACAGCAGGGTTCTGGAAGTAAAATCACATTAATTTCATCCTTAGAAAAAAGTGTTTTTAAGAATAATGTAGAAACCTTTTAAGACTTTGAGCTCTGAGATTAAGCAATGGCACAGTATGTGCTTCTGCAGATGCCTTCTGTAGTCTTTAAATGAGTCCACTTTATTAAATCTTACTTTATTTACCAAAATATATATGTGAATAGCTACACTGTTTATTTAGTTATTTTAGTTTTATTTTATTTATCTATGTATGTAGTTTATAGTAAATATTTATTTAATTGATGTATTTTTAGTCAAATATTCATTTTATATATTTAATAAATATATAATGTAAAATTAAATAGCAATACAGCATAAATGAGTACACCCCTCTAAAACTTAACAAATTCAGCAATTACTCTTTACTTAGAAGACATGTTAGGGTTCTTTGGAGATGTAATGTTCCAACAAGCCTGCTTGATCAATTACCAAAGAAGAATGCCAAAATGATTCAGCAAAATACGATTTTCTTACACATTTAGTCATTTAGCAGATGCTTTTATCCAAAGCGACTTACAAATGAGGACAATAGAAGCAATCAAAATCAACAAAAGAGCAATGATATATATAAGTGCAAATGAAGAGTCTCGGTTAGCCTAACGCAGTACACGTAGCAAGGTGTATATATGTATATATTAATGGCATGTATTTCTGTTTTTATTAACAATATGTTTCAATTTTGCCATCTTTCCATGAATTATATTAGTGATAACTTAGAAAATACATTCCTTATATTTATTCAGAGGGGGTGTACTCATTTACGCTGTGCACTGTATATATATTAGTGCTGTCAATCGATTAAAAAAAATCTACTAATTAATCGCACATTTTTCTGAAATTAATCGCGATTAATCCCACCTAACATTAAAGTTTTTAAATATACTTTTATATTTCGGTAATTTCACATTCAATCTTCAAATTAATGTACAAACAACATAAAGACAGTTAATTTTTTTATATTTGTTTAATGGCATATTTTACCAATACTGATTTCTCTATAAAATTGCCCCCCCTAATATTTAACCATTGTCTATAGCCATTCAACATTACATTATAATTAAGATCTATCAATTTTCACATTTATTAAACTTTAAAAAATAACTTCTAATGTAAGCGAACTTAAAACAATCTTCACATAAACCCATTATAATAAATGTCATATTTACCTGTGCCCTTCAGCAGAAATATATAGAAATTGAAGTTATCAAACATTAAATTCTAAATTAAATATAGGTGAATCCTTAAAGCTATAAAACTTATTTATCCCTCTTTTTTCTTTGTCCTTTGATTAACAGACATCACAGCAGCTGGTTATTAGGTTATTTTGGCTGCTATTACTTTAAGAGCTGCCGCTGCTGAACGTGACGCGGATCTGACACACATCATATTTTCTCTCAACTCTTTTTACCTTTTCTGACCCACTTCAGGTCTCTACTAATGAGCTGACGAGATAAATCAGGTGTGTTAGATGAGTGAGACAGTGCTGGGCTGCTTCAGGACAGTTTTGAAAACCATTTCAGAGACATGTTCTTAAATGTGACTCATATAAAATAAATGACATGCCTGCACAGTTTTAAGGCAGCTTTAATCGCATTTTTTATAACTTTATGACTTTACTGACCACGGCATTGCATGCACGTAGTTTATTTCGCTCTTTGATATGAAAGGATACAGGCTACAGAGCGCGCCGGCGCCTTTGTGCGTGCAATTGAAGAGCACGCGCTGCTAGCACAGTACCGTTTCTGCGCTCTCTTGACTCGCGCCTGGCACTAAAGTGAAGTGGAGCGCGCATCTGAAACATCTCCCGTTCTCAGTCGTTCTGTGACTGAATAAATGCACTTCTTGTCAAGAGAAAGTGACAGAAGCAGCAGTTGTGAGTGGGGTGGCCAACCCTAGCCCTGCCCCTGCGCTAATTGCGTTAAATATTTTTAACGCGTTAAACTGAAAAAATGTATCGCCTGCGTTAACATGCTAATTTTGACACCACTAATATATGTATGTGTTACATATACACATACATAAAACATTTGTATGGCTATTTTTTATTCTTTTATCATTTGCAGCAGTTATTAGTATTTTGCTTTTTTCAAAGGTTTTTTGAAATCCCAGAAATACTTTGGAACAATAGTTGCGCTCTATTGCATCCAGCTTTCTTAATCAGGTGGTGTGGGACTGTGGTTGTGGCTGTTTTTGGGGTCTGACAACCGTATTGAAATCCTTCCAGAGTAGCTCAATGTGGCTTGTTCAGAGGCACAGCCGGATAGAGGCATCATGATAACTATGATTCAAAAATATCATCCAGCCAATCGAACAAACCTCCATGCGGACTTTTGTGTGTGTGTCTGCAGAGAATTACCAGGTGTTTGTCCCAGAGTCGGCACAGGTGGGGAAACCAGTGGGGAAGATCAAAGCCAACGATGAGGACATCGGAATCAATGCAGAGATCAAATACAGCATCCTGAACCTCGAGGGGGCCGGAATGTTCTCCATCTCCACAGACAAAGACACTAGAGAGGGTGTGATCACGCTGAGAAAGGTATTGCTGTCATTTCTATTGGTGTTTGCCAAGGCAAGCATCACTACTATTATTGCTCATTCTAGGGTTAGAGGCTTTCCTGAACCCTTAATAATAAGCGGCTGGTTCTTCAACTATGGGTACTTTTGGTCTTGTGGACTTTTATTTTATTTTATATGAAACGGCCTCTATCTTTTTCTGTAGGGTGTCAGTAGGAAATATCAGTTTATCGGTTTCCAAACATTCATTTCGCCATTCATTTTAACAATCCAGTGAGATGTTTGTTTGCACAAGGAGAAGAAATAGAACAAACTGAGACAGACTTAATCCAGAAGAACTGTGGCAACGTCTCTGAGATGCTTAAAGAAACCTACCTGCAAAGCTACCTGAAAGCTATGCGCAAGTGCTCCGAGGGCAAAAGCTGCTTTAAACACAAAGGATGGTCACACCAAATGTTGATTTCATTTAGTTAATAGAAGTTAATTGATAAAGAAAATCTATTTATGACATTATTTTTGATAGCATCCTCATTTTGCAGCATTTTTACACAAGTGCCTAAAACTTTTAACAGCTCTGGAGCTTAGCAGGTAGGTTTCTTGAAGCATCTTGGAGACGTTGCCACAGTTCTAGATTTAGTCTGTCTCAGTTTTGTTCTGTTTCTTCATGCTATTCCAGACAGACTGGATGATGGTGAGATCAGATCTCAGTGTGGAGCACTGGCTGTTGTCAGATTTCTTGTGCAAACAAAAATCTCAGTGGATTATTTCAATAATAATGGCAATAATGGCAAAAGTGTGTGTGTGTACCTGTTTTTCTATTCTGGTGAGGACTTAAACCTGAATACACAGAGACTCATGGGGACTCGTGTCATGGTGGGGACCTAAATTGAGGTCCCCACGGGTAAACAAGCTTATAAATCACACAGAATTAAGTTTTTGGAAAATCTAAAAATTTCCAGAAATCTAAGAAAGTTTCCTGTAAGGGGTAGGTTTAGGTGTAGGGTTGGTGTAGGGCAATAGAATATACGGTAGAAAAAGCATTACGCCCATGGAGAGTCCCCACAAGGATAGCAAACCAGACGTGTGTGTGTGTGTATATAAAAAAATATTAAAAGGGTTTTCAGTTTTTCACACTTTTCACTCAAGTGTTTCTTGCAGACCATCAACAAAAGAACAAAACAGGATGGCATAGTTATCCAAGTCAAGATGTTGTCAAAATAGAATAATATCCAGATTTCTTGTGCAAACAAAAATCTCAGTGGATTATTTCAATAATAATGGCAATAATGGCAAAAGTGTGTGTGTGTACCTGTTTTTCTATTCTGGTGAGGACTTAAACCTGAATACACAGAGACTCATGGGGACTCGTGTCATGGTGGGGACCTAAATTGAGGTCCCCACGGGTAAACAAGCTTATAAATCACACAGAATTAAGTTTTTGGAAAATCTAAAAATTTCCAGAAATCTAAGAAAGTTTCCTGTAAGGGGTAGGTTTAGGTGTAGGGTTGGTGTAGGGCAATAGAATATACGGTAGAAAAAGCATTACGCCCATGGAGAGTCCCCACAAGGATAGCAAACCATACGTGTGTGTGTGTGTATGTGTGTGTGTGTGTGTGTATAAAAAAATATAAAAAGGGTTTTCAGTTTTTCACACTTTTCACCAACAAAATCCATCAACAAAAGGACAAAACAGGATGGCATAGTTATCCAAGTCAAGATGTTGTCAAAATAGAATAATATCTGAATCTGCTCACACCGAAATCTCTGACATATATATATATATATATATATATATATATATATATATAATCTGTCCGGCCAGACTGGGTCAAGCAGGCGTCTGGCGCTAGATGCTCATTAATGGTCTCTTTTCTGTATTCTGAGCTGCTTCAATTCCCCACTCCGTCCCGGGGGTCAGGAAAGCTGTGAATACTGAGTTTTCCAAAAAACAATCTTGTAAATAAATGCCTGCCAGATCTGTCCGGCGAGACGGCGGTGAAGGTCGGGCAGGTTTCATGGTGTTTACAGACGCAAACCCATCTAGAGAGCGATTTAACTTCTGCGCTCTGGAAGCAAAAAAGACTGACCTCAATATAATCTCAGCTCGTAACTTTTTGGAGTACTTGAAACCACTAGAAGCCACCAAGAAAGTGGCTAAAACTGAGTGAAAGCAAAGTACACTGCCATTCAAAAGTTTGGGATCAGCAAGATTTTTTATGTTTTTTTTAAAGAAATATATTTTGCTCATCAAGGTTGCATTCATTTGATCAAAAATAGAGAAACAACACTAATAGAGTGAAACATATTATTACAATGTAAAACAACAGCTTCTATTTTATTATATTTTTAAATGTAATTTATTCCTTTAATAATAATTCATTATTGATGCAAAGTTGAATTTCCATCAGCCATTACTCCATTCTTCAGTGTCACATGATCTTTCAGAAATCATTCTGATTTATTTTCAATGTTGGAAACAGTTGAGCTGCTTATTTGTATTTTTTTGGAACCTGTGAAACATTTTTTCAGAATTCTTTGAATAAAGAGTTTACAATAATAATTTAAAAGAGAGTTTAATTGAGAATAATTGTTCATTTCATTTTAATTACAGTTTTGTTTTGCTGTTTGTAGTTTTTGTTTAATTTAGTAATACGATATAAACTAAATGAAAATTAGAAATGAACTGAAATAAAAACTTGACATTTTATTCTATTTCAGTTTTTTTTTAATTAAAGTACTACATTTATTTTGTTCTTTTTTGTAAGGTTTTAGTTAACAGATTGATTTGTGATCCAATTATGTATGTTTGTTGCAGTGTTATTTTGGTATAATTTGTATAGCCTATATTTTTCATAGTTTTTGTTAATATTTTGAATTAGATTTTATTTTTAGATTTGCTGTTTTTATTTTAATTGTAGTTAAATTGTTGGTATTTAAAATGTCTATATGGTTTTTGTTAAGTTTGTTTATTTAGTTTTAGTTATTTTATTTTACTACAATTTAAACTAAATTAAAATGAGAAATGTTCCTGAAATAAAAATGCTTTGCTTTTTTTTTTTTTTTTTTTTAAGTTAATGTTTTTTTATGGTTTTAGTTTTAGTTAAAGATAATAATCCTCATTTGTAATTAGTTAATTTTCCTGTTTTCTCTAGCCACTGAACTATGAGAAGAAGAAGCAGTACAGTCTTCACATCTCTGCAGAGAACACGCATCTGGATCCACGCTTCTCCTATCTGGGCTCGTTCAAAGACGACGCCACGCTCAAGATCACCGTCGGCGACGTAGATGAGCCGCCCGTTTTCTCAATGGATTATTACATTATGGAGGTGTACGAGAACGCCAGGGTAGGAACTGAAGTGGGAGCCGTCACAGCGAGAGACCCAGACAGCAAAAACAGTCCTGTCAGGTGAGAATTGTTTTTGTGTGTATGTATGTATATATATATATATATATATATAAAGGTGGATATGTGTGTATGTATGTATGTATATATATATATATATATATATATAAAGGGGGATATATAATTTTTTTATTTCATTTTATTTTAATATGTGTGGCTATTTGTGTAATTCATAGCAAGTCACCTGCAATACACCCACAAGACACAATTTGCTTGAATTTGCACAAGCAAATCACTACTGTTTATATAGGATTTTATTAAATCGAGGTGTGTATGTGTAAATGCAATGCTAAAGCAAAATAATCTGACATTATTTGTCTCTCTCTCTCTCTCCCCGTGCCCTCCCATTTCTCACATCTCTCTGTAAAGGTTGAATTTAATAGGATGACATTGGGTTGATATGACATACAAGAATCTTTTATTGCTTTGACTCTCTCGCTTGCTCTGTCTATGGAGGATATTGTTAATTAGAGTAGTTAAGGCACCCCATGTTAGCATGGTAGTGAAACACCGCTGCCAAAGGCTCAATTGCCTCCACACATTCTAATGAAAGAGAGGTGTGAGCAGGCCATCTTATAAAAACATCATTGCTTTAGTGCTGATATCATGCTGCCTGCCAGAGAGGCCGATGGAGAGGATTCAGATTAACTGCAATTCCTGTTTCATCACACCTGGAAAACACAGCATAACTGATGCCTCTTTCATTCATTCATTTTGTTTTTCATTCATTTGCGCGTTAACTTAATTCATTAGTTATGAAAAATTACGCGATTAAAATATTTTAACGCAGTTAATGCACTGGCCCCACCCCCAGACCTGTACGTCATCTTACAATCCATACAGTTGACTGTTGACAAATATAATGCAGGACAACAACTCCATAAATGCAGTTATTCTCCTAAAATTCAAAATATCGGGGCAAAAAAATGCCCCTGTATGAGTTTGTCTCATAGTCTATTTATATAATTTATACCAATATATACAAATATACTATTTATACCACATGAGCAGCAAAAGCTGTATCACATGAGTGCTGTTTTGTCACGAATATCACGATTTTAAATGTGATTTTTATACAGCAGTTCAGTAAAAGTAGTTAATATTGTGTTATATTTTAAACACAATACTGTCTGTTTTGCTCAATTTTGCAGAGAAAATATTACCTTTAAAGCCACCGCAGAACTGTTGTGGATCTGTGAGCAACACAGCGGTGTTTAGTTTCTGAATGAATCCTCGTTTTGAACGAATCCAATGATTCAATAGCGTGAGCCGTTTACTTCATTCCTGAATGAATCAGCAGTTTGAATGAATGAATGAATGAATGAATGAATGAAAAAGAACTGTTGGTGACTAAGCTGTTTTGGACTTTCATTGTATGAACAAAAAAAATTAGTGGTTATGAACGAATGAATGAAACGCATTTGTCTGTATTTCACTCCGTCTCTAATCGCGCTCACGTAAAGCGCTTGAAAAACAGTGTCTCTTCCGCAGCTTGGTACGCTTTCAACTCATTTTTTTAGTCTCAAGCAAGACTGTACGACATTCACATTACATGATTAGACTGATTTTTTAGTAGAAAGGGCGACAGCACACCGCATTAAAAGAAATGATCATTCTCAAATTAAATCATCTTTGAAGAGCAAGGGGGCCCCCTGGTGTTTTGGGGGCCCTACGCCGCTTGCATATTTTGCGTATAGGGAGGATCGGCTCTGCGTTAAATAGCCTACAGTATAAAATCTAAAATAAAAATTTTCATTTATACACATTTCATATTTTATTTTAGATTATTTATATTTTATTATTATATTTACAATATTCATTTTTAAATTTTATATATATATATATAATTATTATAATTATTATTATTGGAAATTGAGAAGATACAGTAGAATTAGATAGAATAATCTATTAAAAAAGCAGTCCAGTCTAGTAATGGCACAAAGGTGATTATTAAAATTTTGCATGCTGTGTGCTGTACTTGACAGATCAATGTTTTAAATGTATATAATTATGCAAATATGCATTAACCCTGGGTTTAGAAACACAGAGTGAGAAATGTCAATCTGACTGCCCAGAATTAATTACTGACTAGAAATAATTTATGAATAGTGTGAAATAAAACACTAAGGTAATGTATGTTAAGTGTGAAAAGTCCATAAAAATCATTCTATATATAAATGTTGTGCACATCGTAGTCTGCAGAACATGGAGAAAATAACATTTGGATGACATGCAAGCAAACAACAGGCATGAAAAATAAAATGTCAGAATGTTCCTTTCTCTGGCAGTAAAAGGCATAAAGTGTAAAATCCTCATTGTTATTTCTCTCTCTCGTCTCATGCATTCAAGGACGGTGCACATTTTCTTGTGGTAATGAGATATGACCTGTATGGTGTATTAGCATCTCCCTGTACTGGTGGTTTGAGGATGTGTGTTTTCAAGCCATCTTTGAACGAACCTTCACAGTCCATGCGTGACGGAGAGGCCATAACTCTCGCCGTCATGCAAATGCAATGTAATCTCATTGGTTAATGTGAGATCCTCGGTTTCACACAAATGTTTTTTACATCAGTATTTATCACTGCTATAAATAAATAATTAAAATACATAAGAGAAAACAAGAGAAAAGTCTCATAAATAATCCCTGGCCTCTTTTTTTTTAGTCTGCGTTGAAGGATAACACATTTAAACAATTTTTTTTTGTTCCCCCGATTTTAATATGCACTTCCCATAAAAAAAACAGCATTTCATTTCCATAGAAGAATTTATACTGCAGCATTAGCATAAAAATAAAATGGCATAGAAGTTTGAGAATCAGCATTAGCGTTATGGAAAAATAAGCAAGGTCACTGTTATCTCCTTAGTTTCGTTCCTAACTGTTATAATGATGCATCTGATCATTATCATATTTGTGTAAAGCATTTGTCTCGTGAGACGTTGCAGGGAAAATGGTTCTTAAAGGCATATTCTTCACAATAGACACCCTGGTGTTGCATTAACAGGATTTCGGGATGAGCTTTTGTGTTTTGCTGAGAAGATTTTTGTGTTTCCTCCCTAGTTAACATGATGAAAGCTATTAAAAACAGAAATCATTTTTAGAGTGCTTATGCACTTATGCCTTTTTTCAGCAAGTAGATGGAATCTGGATGGTGTATTGATATATATATGTTAATCTATTTCTAATTTGTATTATTATTATTCACTTATTTTCCCAATCAAAATATATGGCTGCTTTTTCAACTGCTCTTAATTGGGAAATATTTTTTGGCATCTACTAGCTAACCCAACCAATGCTAACCGGTAAACCTTGACCCCTTTGCCACAAAACCAAAACAGCAGAACCACAACTAACTATCCAGAACCAAAACTCAAATCTTATGGTTACATAAAATGTGAACTCTAATTTTGGCTGCCTTGCACACTCTAGTATTTCTTTTAGGAAATGCAAATGTGTTTTAATTTCACATTCATGCTTGGAAAGAGAATCTGACAGTCCTTCTTTTGAGCGTCTCTACCAAGCATGTCACTTGAGGATTTGTTAATCATGTCCAACTAATGCTTCTCTGCTGCAGTTTTTCTCCTTGCACTTTCCTCCTGTAGTTCTTTCCTTTTCTTTCTTTCTTTCATTTTATAATCTTTAGGTTGTGTCAGGTCTGTTATCTAAAGCTGTGATTCACTGTCATTTCACTTGGAATATTATTATAAATCATTACATATACCCAAAAGCACTCATAAATCTCACTAAAAATGACCTGTTTGCTGTCTGCAGGGTGATTGACCATTTAGAGAAATCATGTGAACGAAATGAACTTGAATAGTTTCAAGGAAATATTAATGCTCAATGCAGTGCACATTTTGTAACGTAATGTAAGCTCAGTTAATTAGAAACTCTTTAGGTTTTAGTGCATTGTTCTTTAGTATTAATGAACCTCCTGCTATTTTCCATCTTTGCTTTTCAGCTTTCCATGAAGTCACGGTGTTTTTTTATATTATATATTCCTCTCTGTATTTCTACACTGATCTGTCATCAAGCTGGGCGACATGATGTTATAGAAATGGTGCCTAGATTTATTGAGTGTTATACAATTTGAAGCTGTTATTGCTATCAAATTATTATGTTTAATTAATTGTATTTGTTCATTATTATTATTATGTATTTGTATATGTACTCATACTGTTGTATAAGCTTTTGGTCAATATAATAAAAAAAAATATTGTTATAAAATTGAAAATATATCCTTTTAGGCTGAGGTTGTTAAGTCAAATAGTCCTGCCATACAGTAAGTCTCGCCACACATGGAGTTGGCCGGGTTTCACGACCCAGTCATGTATAGCAATACAAGCTAATGCCACAGCCATGATGTAGAGGGGTGAAAGACGGAAAGGTTCATGCAGTATTCATGCTCTCTCTTCTATATTTAGGTATTTTATCGAGCAGAGAGAAGACAAAGAGGTGTATTTCGATATCGAATCCATCAGCGGAGTCATTAGAACCATTCAGCTCCTGGACCGTGAGGATACGCCCTGGCACAACATCACTGTCATGGCAACAGAGGAAGGTGGGTACCAGAAACCATGCTGGCTGAGCTTTAATAACTCGCAAATTAGTTTGCCTAGAAATTCTTGGCAATAAACGGCTCGTGCACTCACTGGAAACGGACTGCCGTTCGCTTTCTCTCTTTGAAAATCGCTCGCCCTCCCACTGCTGTGAAAGCAACTCTGCAGGCCTGTTAATAGTCAAAGATTGCACCTCTAAGCACATAAGGAATAGTTAGCTCAGAAATAAAAGTTGTGGTTATTTACTCACCCCTAGTGTTGTTCCAAACCCATGTGACTTACTTTCTTCTGTGGAAAGAGAAAAATTAATTGTTGTTTTTCGTTTTTTTTTTTTTTCTCCCCAAGCAATTAAAATGAATGGGGCCAAAAGCTTTCAAGCTTCAAAATGGATCCAGAAGCACTGTAAAATATCATTAAAGTCATCTAAATGACTTGTGTGCTATATTCTGCAGCTATACAGTCTCAATATAGTTGTAGATGTTGTTCACTCACAATCTTCCCCTCCAGTAAGCTGTTAATTGCTGTATCCAGATCACTGATTGTTGAATTTGAGAACCAGTTCATTCTGTTTTATGATTGAATCTTTCAGATCTCGTTTTTTGAACCAGATTTATTGAAAGATGCGACTGTAACAACGTTCGTAGTCACGGGAAGAAGGAGGCGGGAACCGGCGAACATTTCAAACTTTAATAAAATAAACAAACACAAAATTAAAGTAAAGCGGCAGCCCCTCGCGGACGACTGCCGCACACAAAACATAAAATAAAGTCCAGGCCTGGTCCTCTCTCCTCTTTCACTGTCGTCACTCCTCCTTTTATCCTTCCGGAGCTCTTCCGTGGGACTCGAGACCGGTGAGTGGTGCAGGTGTCGCTCATTATCAATTACTCCACTGGCCTCGCTCCGTTCCCACGGCTCTCGGCCCCATCCCCACTCGTCACAGCGACTTAAAAGAATGCTTCATTCACAGACTGGACGTTGGTACTGTATTGAACACGCTAGATGTGAATATTTAAAGCCCCTCCTGTGGTCAACATTAATGTTTAATGTTGTTATCATGTCTAGCTGGTGTTTTTAATACGCTTAAAGACAAACAATGTGCAAATTCATCAGTCAACACCATTGCTGAACATTTGCTCCCTGAAACTGCAATTTACCAATGACAGTCTCAAAAAAAGCAGTTTGAAACCTATTTCCCAAGTAGGAAATAAGTTCCACTTCTGTCAACATGCAGGGCGGGACTTTGCATATCATTAGTGAACAGGAGCATGGTTTGTGTAGCATTAGCAATACGTTATTAGCTGTTTGATAGTGCAGTCAAGCCAAAGGTTAATTATATCATGTCTGACATTATAGAGAGTGATACATCAAATGCATTACCATTCTGATATGTGGACTAGTAGACGCCCCTGTATAATACGCTCTTCCTCTTCTTCATCATCAATCAGTTTCTGGTTCAAACATCTGTTGTACTGGTATCAGTGATACTGGCCTTCAGTCATAAAAAGTTGCCATTATACAAATATTGAAAATATACTGTCTTTGTGTTGTTTCTACATTAATTTAAGGATTGAATGTGAAATTATTGCAATACAAAACAATTATTAAAATTGTAATGTTAGGTGGAATTAATCGCGATTAATTTCAGAACAAATGTGCAATGAATTATTATTTTTTAATCGATTGACAGCACTTCAAAAAGACAAAATCGCCTTTTGTGTTGGCAGAAGAAGGTACAAAATGAGGGTGAGGGTGAGGAAATGACAACAGACTTGACAGACATTTTTGAGTGAAATAGCCCTTTAACAAAGCCACTCATGCAAGAAAACAAAAACAGGGAAAGATTGGGAGTATATAATCTCCCAGATGATAAAAATCACAGGCGGTAATGTAAATGGAGTCATGTGACTCTCCTGCTGCAGATTTTATCAGAGTAATTACCCTTACACCCAGCACCAATGACACTCATTCAGTCTTCTATATGATAATCATATTCCACATTTCCACATATCCAGCATGTGAATGAAAAATCACACATCGCTTTAATAGCACACTTATTTTCCCTAGACAGCAATGAGATCAAATGGAGACTTCGTATAAGTCTGCTGCTCAGAGATATGCATTAATCTCCTGGAGAGCCTCAGTAGACATCTTAACTGTCTCAAACTGTGCTCAGATCTGTGTTCATCAACGTTTCGCATCCAGTTCATGTATGCATTCAGCAGACGCACTTCAAGGTTTTCTGTGCTTTCAAGGTATATTTTATAACCACATTATCTGAGATATCTAACACTTTACTATATACTATACTTTTTTGTGAACAATTGTCTCATTTGTGTCTTTTGAATTTGATATTGGAACATTTCTGAAAATCACAATCAAATCTGAGCTATGAAAGTGCAATAAAATATGTGTAAACACAAAACAAATATCCCTAAAGGTAAATACGCAAAATGACAGAACACTAAATCACATTTCTGATGTTGTGTTGATGCATTTGTGTTTAACATTGTTCTATGCAATCAAAGATACATTGAAGGGAGTCGATTTTTTTTACTAATGGTGTGTTTGTTGCCATGGAGATGTTTTTTTTTTTTTTTTTTGGGGGGGGGGGGGGGGAGTTATTATTATTATGATTATTATGATTATTATTATTATTGTGATTATTATTCTCTCTATACACAAATATAGCAATACCTTCCTGGAAAACATCCTGACTGAATATTAAATCAGTTTATATGTATAGTCTTTTTGTTCACCTCTATTCATGTTTACTAAAAATTTTTCCGTGTGAAAAATTCCCAGAGGGAATAACGAGGTGTTATTCATCAGAAACCCCACTGCTGTCCATTTTTCCCAGTTTTTCTTCTTTTAATGAGCTCACACAGTGTAGCTGTCGATACAGGGCAACTGAGCTCACTCTATCTATCTATCTATCTATCTATCTATCTATCTATCTATCTATCTATCT